>NW_025408840.1:0-48086 GCF_002201575.2 Neomonachus schauinslandi | reverse complement strand
AGAGAGAGAGAGAGAGAGAGAGAGAGAGAAATGATTCAGACATGTACAGGGAGTTAAAGAGAAAGGCAGAGAGGAGGAGTGGAGAGAAGAGCAGAGCGGGGCCCAGTAGCAGAGATTAGATAGAGAAGCGGAGGCTCTTCTGGTATATTGATGGGCATCCTCTTCAATGCACTGTTGGGATCAAAATATTCATCTGTAAAACATTAGAGGGGATTCATCTATGCTCCTTTGGCAAAATACTGGCAGAAGCTCCTATTTTTCATCAGGTATTACTTGTAATCCCCCATACATTTAATGAGCACCTAGTGTCCAAAGCACTAGAAATCCAAAGATGAAAAGATAGCGTCTGTGTTCCAGAGAGACTTAGCTCATAGAACTGTGCACTGAATGTGTCATACAACTTCCCAATGGTCTGATCTCTGACAAACTTAGGAACTGGGGCTGTCGGCTCAGCTCCCAGAACTTGACTGTGATGAAGGAGTTGAGATATTTTTCTAGTAGTTCACGAAACAGTCTATCCAGAGTTTAAAATGAGAAGAAGCATTTTGCTTTTGGATTACATTTCTGTCCTGCCTATATAAGCTTTCTGCCACATAGCCCATAAATAGTCACTGAAGTTTCTTCCCTATAAACCAGCTTCTGGGAGGAGAAACTCCAGCCTGGAAATACTCTACAACCTTTCTTATTATCTGAAAAGTGCTTTTCCTTCCCATAAGAGTGTTTCTCTAATATTACAGATGCTTTCATTTCTTGGGAATAATGACATTTGTTTACAAAATGATCTGGGATGTTTGAAGGAAGGCAACTGTGTGAAGGCAGAGACCATCATTTAATATGAGTCTATGTTTTTGCTTTCTTGCATTACTACATATTTTTCCCTATTTATGGCAGGTTGTTATGAAAGTAAAGATGACACTGAGGAGATATGTGACCTTTGAGTTCTAAGACGGCACTAGCCAAAAGGGCTTGGACAAGTCACCTAAACACTTGAGCTTATTTCTTCTTCTATAAATGGGGATAATTTTTACCTTGCCTGCTCCTTAGAGTTCTTAAGAGGGTGAAGTGTTATAAGAAATATGAAATTGTGTTGAAATCTGTGAAGTGCTAGCTATGCTAGATACATCATGGAGGTCACTGTTCAAAACACAAGTACACCTGCCACGAAAGGTTCAGCTGGTTTCCAAACTCTTCTCTAGGTGTTTCCCCATGCTCTTTGCTGAACAATGACCAGAATTTTATTATCTCAGTATTACTGCATTATTTAAAACATCAATCTCAACGAAAACTACCTTCCACACAAGCGAGAACTAGCAATGAAGATTCTGAAATGCCATTCCATACCAGACCACTGGTCCAAACAAAGGATGAAATACTCCACTAATGATGGCCCAGAGTAGAATAAGCTGCCCTCCAGCTTTCCAAAAAGGCTGCCAATAGATTTGGTTGCAAGCTCCCCATGGTATGTGTTTGATGTGGAAAAGGAGATGGGAACACCCTAATGGAAATAGAGGGAGGTGAAAAGTCTTTGGAAACATCCACTATAAGTGTCTCTGAATAATAAGAAACCAGACTCCTAGAGAGAGAAACAAAAATAAACCGAATGAGCTTTGAAAGGAATAACAACAAAAAACTGAAGCCAACTTAGGAAAAAAAAATAAGGACAGGTCATAAAATCCACAAAATCTTGGATTAATTCCTGGCTAACGAACCACTAATAAACAAGAAATAATTCTTGTTTTCTTAGAAATTCTTACTTTCTAAGTCAGTCACCAATGCCTATCAGTTTTATTTCTGAAATGATCTCATATCATCTGCTGCTCTCTGCTTACCACTGTCCTCTATCATCCCAGTCTGGACAAGCCCACCCTTGTACCCACCCCCATGTCATCTCTTACCTAGGGGCAGACTGGCGCAGAGGGGAGAATATCAGCTTTGGAGACAGACAAACCTGGATGTGAATTCCAACTTTGTTGCTAATGAGCTATGAGACTCTGGGTATGCTTAACCTGTCTAAATTTGGGATTCCTCATCTCTGAACTGGAAGTAATAATAATATCTCTGCAAGTTATTGTGAGGGTTAAATGAGACACTCTTTAGTAAAATGCCCAGTACGGTATCTGGCATAGAGCAGCCTCTCACAGTCTAGGTCCCTCCATGACTTGTTTCTCTGTTTCCAGTCTCTCTCTACTTCAATTCTCCCGTTACATACATGTACCTGAACGGGTCACTCTTCTCCCCATCTTCTGTGGTTTTGCCACCATTTACTCAACAAATTCTAAATTCCAGAATGTGGCTGAATTAGAGAATAGGGTAAGCTGCTGTAACAAAAAGTCTTAGAAGTACAGTATCTTAAAAAAGATAGATATTTCTGTCTCACATAACATTCAGGGGTGAGTGGTCCAGGGCTAGCAGGACAACTGTACCATTTCTAGGTTTTAAGTGGTTGCTCCTGTTGTTTCCAGCTTCCAGTCAGTGGGAAGGGGACAGGGCCAGGAAAACTTACATACATGGAACATTCTGGAGGTGCCACTTATCATTTCTTATAATCTCATTGGCTAGAACTTAGTCACATAGCCACATCAAGCTGCCAGAAAGGCCAACAGAAATGTTGCCCTTAGTACCTTTGCATGTGTGTGCTCCTCCTCTGCCTACCTGGTAGGCTCCTACTCACTGAAGGACCACTTTAAATAGCCCTTCCTTTATGGAGTCTTTTCTGATGCCCTCACTCCATTGGAAAATTTTATCACTATACTTATCTTCCCATGGGCTTTATCTATAACTCGAGTACAGTGCTTTAATTATTTATGGTTACCTCTTCTCTCTAGGCTGGAATATCCTCAAGAGCAGGGGTTTGTTTTATTCTAATTTTGAATCCCTACAATCTAGTATTTGCTGGGCCTATATTTAGTCTAGATATGATGAATGGATGAAGTTTAAGTAAAAGTAGAACAATCAAGCTAGTGACTGCACATTAACTGCTACAAAGGTTAAGATGGCAGACCATTGGTTCCCCACCATTGCTGGTAAGTTGACAGAGCAGATACATGGAAGAAGTAGAAGAGAAAGGAAGTTGAAGTCATTCATGGACTCATTTAGAACACCAGCTTCCTTTAGCTCAGAGTCTTGGACGATCAATCTGTGCATTTGTTGATGAGGAAGTTGAGGTCTGGAAAGATAAGAAACATGTCCTTGGTCATCCAGGTCTTCAAAGAAGAACTAGACGCTTGCTGAGATCTCCAGATTTTCGTTGTAAAACTATTTCTATTGTATCTCATTGCTCTAAAAAGAATTTCATATGTGATTGCAAATACTGAAATATTTAACTGGCTGATGGTGAGGTTAGGTGGGTTTATTTTAAAGAATTTTCAAAATCTTGAGTAAGTTAGTGAGTTTCTAAAACCCAACCATAATCTGACACACTACAGCTTGAAATGGAGAGTAAAAAGGAACAGTGTGTTGTGTATAGCAAAATAGTATCTGTCTTCGTTCAAATAGTGTACTAGTTTTATAGTTAGTAAAAACTGAAAGATCACTATTTCTTTTTACTTATAACTATTACCATCTATATATGTTAGGGGCTAATTTCTGGCAAATACAAATTTAAATGATGTGCTTAAAAAATGCAAAATATTAGCAATGGAGACAGTATAAAATTTTCCACAAATATAGATTTTACTACAATCCCATAAAGGTAGCAAATTGAATTACTTGGGTCCTGCTGACCAATAGCAGATCCATATTCTTGAATTTCTGCAATTTAGTGTTTAACTTAGACAGGCAGTATAATTACTCTGTATCACTGAGATTTAAATAGCATTGGCTTGATGGGGCGCCTGCGTGGCTCAGTCAGTTAAGTGTCCAACTCTTGATTTTGGCTCAGGTCATGATCTCAGGGTCA
Source organism: Neomonachus schauinslandi (assembly GCF_002201575.2). Lineage (NCBI taxonomy): Eukaryota > Metazoa > Chordata > Mammalia > Carnivora > Phocidae > Neomonachus > Neomonachus schauinslandi. The sequence continues at coordinate 44,188 of NW_025408840.1, read as the reverse complement.
TGAGATGGAGTCCTGCGTCAGGCTCCATGCTTAAGATTCTCTCTTTCCCTCTCCCTCTGCCCCGCCCCGCCCCGCAATCTCTCTTTCTCTAAATAAATAGCATTGGCTTGAGCCACCATCTGACTCTCCGAGGGCAGTTCAGTGGCTTCCACAAGTGTTCTGTGAACTCCCGAGGGCTCATACATATTCTCTTGGTCACTTAGAGCTCCTAATGTCTGCTGCTCTGGATTCCACCACTGTTGTCTTCCCCTGCTTCCTGCTAAACCACAAGTGCAACTCACCAATTTTTGGTTTTCCCTCAGACCATCCTCAGAAGACATTTGTATGTATATATGGTTTGAATCAATGGAGTAAGCATTGCATTATAAAATACAAAACAACTTAGAATTAGATAGCACTCATCCCTATTCTTCAGAGCCCTCTGTTTCTCCCACCCCTGACGGCTACTATTCAACTTTCCGCCATGTTATTCACACCCTCTTTCACTTAGTTTTCCTATGTCTCTTTCCTCCTCTGTTTTCTAATTCTTGACATCCTCTGGAAATTCAGTTTTCTTCACATCCTTATGCACAGCCGTTGTGCACCCATTCTCTGTGGCCCTGGGTCTCGCTTTGGATACCCAGAGCCTCATTAATAATGCTTAGAGAAAAGAAGAGCTTCTGCCTTCTATGAGCAAGAACAGGCGACAGAGGCTCTTGACATCTGAGTGTTTCCTTTATCCCTCTCTCATCAGTCTCTGTTATGGTTTTGGGATTTAACTTTCTGCTGACATGAATTATGTTACCTTACCCTTAGAAATAGCTAAAATCAGTTTCAGTTTTACATAAAAATTTTCCCTAAGATCACTATATATGATTTAAGAATAAGTCAATAAGACAAAGTGCATGAACAATTATTGGAACTGAATGACTAATAGTTATACATCACAAACATATTTGGGACAAAAAGTTTTACAAAACAAAGTTTATGTGTATCTAGAATTTGATTCATACATCACACTGAAATCTTCAATAGAAAAATGGCACTAGAAAGAAAACAGTGGGACAAGAAAGGGAAAGCTATGAAAACACTCTCACACCTGTTCTTTTGCTGATTCGCCCATAAAATAAGTTTTAAGATTCTGACAACTGAAGGACCTCAAAAGTAGAGGGATGACTTATTATAATTCTGGGGTTATGAGCTTTATGTTGGTTATTCTCCATTTCTCCCTCTCCATCCACCACCAGACCCATTCTTTATTCTCTTTTCTACTTTTGGCCTTGGAGGCTGAGCCCTGGGGATCATACCACCTGGCCTCTTGCTTCTTGGCTTCCAGAAGGTCTGGGCCAGTAAAAGGCTCAGCAAGAGCCTGGAGACAAGGTAAGAAAGAGGTCAATATAAACCTTTGCAGCTCTTTCCTTACTCCTTTCCTTCCTTTTTCTGGAAGTGGCCATATTACCACATAACTACAATGTCTGCCTGGTCCCTCCTCTAGGGCCCCAGCTCTCCTGGGTCCTGGTAACACCACCGGCAGCCCTCAGGCCTGCGGGTTATAACAGTTTTTCTTTAGTGCTTGTCATTGTCCCTTGTGTCCTTAACTCTGCCCACACCTCTCTAAGTAGTACCACTGGTAAAATCTCTCAATTCCTCTTATTTGGGATCTGTCTCTTTTTAAAGAGGTGAGTAGATATTCTGAATAAATATATGTGGTGGTAGAGGTATTTTCTAATGGAATAAGATCATGGTCTCCAAATGCCATTTGTGGACTGACTGGAGATAACTGTGACTAAGTTTTCACTGGTCCAGTATGAAATTGCAAAAAGAGGGGCAATATAGATTTTTCATAAAGTTGAACTTGTTCAACTTAGAGTACTATATTTTCTATTACACATTTCCTTTCTACTTTCTGGGGTTTAAAATGATCCTTTTTGCATGATATGAATCTAAGTTTCTAAAATGCCCTTACCTGGCAAAGTAGAAAGTTACCAATGAGTGCCTAGAATTGATGAAAATGTACCAGTCTATAAAATCTAAAAGTTGAGGGACCACTGGACTCTATGCCATCTATAATGTTTATGAATGATATCCACCGGAAAGACATTTACAAAGACTGCCAATTCTGCAGGCAGCATTTTGTGAACAGAATTACCTGGGGAAGTTCATGTAAGAACGCCCTGCCCCAGCTGTCACAGTTCTAATGCTTCCCTGGCATATGAGGCAGCTGCATCTTAGCTCAGTGTTTTCCTCCTGAAAAGCTGGGACTGAGATTTGAGATTCCCAGAGATGAACCCTGTATGGTAGGGCCTGCATCTGGGTTTCCCACAAACCTGGAGTAGGGACATGGGGCAGAATCACTTTGCCTATTTTTCCTGGAGAGCGCTTTAGGCTGCTCTAGGCATCCTCTCTGGGATCCTATAGCTACCCACTCATCTGAGGAGAATCTCTTTATATGATCAGAGTGGACAAGAATGGTTGTCCTCAAGTACATAATTCTTATTGATTATTAAAATAAGCCTTAACCTTAATTCATCAGTTTCATTAACTCTACTTCCTTAACTTCAACACAGCTGTTTTTTTTCTACATGTGTGATCCCATTATTGGGTCCCTGTCATCTCTCATCTTAACTTGTCAAGTTTTTGTACCTACCCTCAAGTGTAGACTCTGTTTTCTAATTGCCACTGCAATGAACTATCTAGTGACCTTAATCCCTCAGATACTCAGTTTCCTCATCTTAGGGATGATGGGGTTGGTCAGAAAGATCTCTAAATTTTCTTCCAGTTCTAAAGTCTGTGACATGAGCCTCAATTACTTGCCAGTTCTGAGTTCATTCAGGAGTTCAAAACCAGTTCAAACCCATACATTAATTAGTGGGGTTTTAATTCATTTTTGCTAGCATTTTAATGCCTGTGACTGTGTCACTGTGAAATCTAATTTGGCAGATTAGTAACCTATCTGATTAAAATTCTTATTAAAAGGATGGTGCTTCCCGAAGTCCTATGTTCATCGTTTCCCAGCCCATCCTCCTTCTAACGCTTCACCCTTTTAAATCTTGTCTCTGACTGTGGAACTGAAGGTTTTAGCCTCATCTAAATGTTGGCTTCACCAGTTTGGGCCTCCCTGCTTGTTGTTTTGGAGCAGCCCTATTAGGTGCATGTTCTGTTCACCCTGTGTCCCTTGATTATTTTTCTCTGGTGGAAGAAAACAATTAATTAAATCAGTGACTCTGGGGCGCCTGGGTGGCTCAGTTGGTTAAGCGACTGCCTTCGGCCCAGGTCATGATCCCGGAGTCCCGGGATCGAGTCCCACATCAGGCTCCCTGCTCAGCAGGGAGTCTGCTTCTCCCTCTGACCCTCCTCCCTCTCATGCTCTGTGTCTCTCATTCTCTCTCTCGCAAATAAATAAAATCTTTAAAAAAAAAAAAATAAAAAAAAAATAAATAAATCAGTGACTCTGTCACTGAATGTTACTGAAAATTTATTGGGTCAAGTAGTGGCTTGTTCTTATTTTATAATCTGATCATTTTAATGGTTTGAGGTTACGGATCATCATCCATAGGAAATTAATTTCCTTGGGTTGTGCTGATACCATGTTCAAATAACCTCTTGGAACATTTTAATGTAAAAACTGTGGTGATCTGGATCTGGATCCATGTCATGCCAAATACTCTGATGGTGAGAAACATCTGGATTGTCAATAATATGTTAGCAAAACATGGCAACAAGGTCTGATATTTTTACCTTTAAATTGTGTTTAGGGACTAAAACCACTTCAAATGTAGATGTAATTCATTTGCTTGTTTCTACCCCTGAAGATCATAATGAACTTCAGTTGCCGGTTTATTTGAATAACTTTCCCGTTAACCTGTGAGTGGGCTTCTTGGGAAGGCCATGGTCATCTGTCTTTACTTATCTCAGTATCCCCAGCCCCAGCACAATGCCAGGCACAGTGGAGGCACTCCGCAGTGCTGGTTAAATAAGCCGTCTCATTGTCGGTACCTGCATCACGCTGTTGCCCCCTTGCGACCAAGTTCTTGTTATGAGGGGATCTCGGGGAGAGAGACATGTGAGCTCCGCTTATCTAAGTGATTTTCTTGGGTCTCCACACTACATCTACTCAAAAGAAGACGCTACAGTAGCCACCAAGGAATTCTGGGGCTGCCTGCTTAGTACTTCATTAGGAATGTGGGGTTAAGGAAAGGCACAAGGCAGAGAACAGACAACGATAGATGTTGACTTGTTATTGCATTTCACTCAGATGTATTGAGAAAATTGGTAAGAAATGAGTCACAGTTATGTTTACATTTTAGGTGAATGTTTCTCTTTCAACCCTGTACTAGATCGTGGGGCCATAAGTACTGCATGGAGCTGGAAAAGATTCAGTTATCAGGAAATTTCTTAAAACATGATAGAGACTTCTCTCAGCCCAACCTCTGGTTTTTGTTTTGGGGCTGTGTGTGTGTGTGTGTGTGTGTATTTAAGAAAGGCCTGTATAATATAAAGATATTTCATATTTTACATATTTTATCATTTACAACAATACCTATGCCATTTAATTTCCACAATAAATCTATATGGTGTGCACTGGATTGGTAATGTTTTCCCCTACTTTGTAAGAGTAGAAAATAATTGATGGTGGGAGGAAGTTGAGGTAGGTTAGGAAATGACTTGTCAAGATCTCAACCCAGGTTTTGAATTCAAGCCTAGGGCTTGTTTTCACTCTGCCATGAAGCCAACTGGGTCCCTGGATTCGATGCTATGTTTTATTTAGTTTGTCCCAAGAACAACTGAGTGCCAGGCATTTTTATGACAGATACTGACCTTATTGCAAAGATACTCTTTAATGTTTCTTTTTAGGTTAGGACAAAAGCAGTTTATCTTTCCATATCTAACTTCTGGTATTCTTTCTTCAAACAGTAATGCTTTGGGGGAATAATACCTAGGCTTGAAAATCTGAAATTTCACTTTAAAGTACCTGTTGACTATGTGTCTGATGGTGGAACTGTAACCACTGTCCAATGCCTTGGGACCCAGGTTTGCATGACTTTTGAAAGGAAGTGGACCTCTTCAGGGCCAGGCTTGATACTCTGGTTTCCCCTTTTATATCCTTCCTCACCCTCTGTATCTCCTACTCCCTGCATTCTGTCATTTTTCAGTATCTGCTTATCTTTCCCTTCCCTTATACTACCAGTGAGCAATGAAGCAATGAATTTAGAGCTTTAGTGTGAATTTATGTCTGTCCTTCATCTCACTCAAAACTTGTCCGTTTTACTCAGTGGGTCAGCTGTGAGTCTGAATCCTGGTTAGTTAACTGTGGATCTTATCTTCTATGAGTCTCAGATTCTTCATCTATGAAATAGGGATAATTATATACCTATAGTGCTGAGTGTCATCCAAATGCTTCTTCAGACCCACTTCTCACTTTTCTCTGCTAGAAGATTCATCAACAGTCCTCCCTGCCCTCTGGATTCTGGTTGGGTTTAGCCAGTGGAGAGCACCAGCAGGAGTTGGGAAGGTGGTAGGAGAGAGGTGGGTTATTTATTCCCCTGGCTCCCACTCTGGGTCACTCCTATTTGGCCATTTCTCCTGTCAGATAGTCCCCTCAATACATCTACTCTCTGGGTTCTAGTAATCATTCTGAACTCTTATCCCTGCAGGCCTCAGAATATGGAGGACACTCCTCACTTTTGCTACCTCCAGGATATTTCTTAAACCCTGCTATACATGCTTGTAAATAATGTCTTTGTGGTCTTTTCAGTACTAATTTAAGTGTGTCAACTCTTTCCTACCAGGAAGTACAACTGTGATAATTAAATGAGACTATATTTTTATGATATATCACAGAATGCCTAGTCTATATTCAATAGATGCCATATCCTTTCCTGGCCCACCCTCCTTTAAATCTTTCACCCTTTCATATTTTGTCTCTGATTATGGAACGAAAGGCTCCATCCAGTCTTACGTAAATTTCAGGTATTATTGGAACAAGTTGATGGATCCCTTCGAAGTTGAAGAGCCTTAATCAATGTTCTGAAATCACTCATGTGGGGCTCTCTGCTAGGTCTGTGGTTGGCTTTGCCATCAAGAAAGGAATAGCACTCACCGAATAATGAAAGAACACTCCCAGACAATTAATATAGATATACACCTCCAAACTGCTCGATTTGAGAGCCACGGACACATGTCTCTCCATCCTAAGGACAGCTAGAGAATAGAAAGAAGGTCAGTAGTCACACTGAGTCAGCACTACAGACACTGCTTTCCCTGGACCTGCATTTACAGATGCTATTGGATGCATGCAGTTCTCATCACCAGCAGATGATGCCCCAGGCAGTGACTAATTGAATCTTATTTGCTTCATTGCTCACTGAGTGATTGTAGTACTTTCCCTTCAATTTATGACAAATGTTGGCCAAAGAGCCCTTCAGAAATTGGTAGATTTTTGGTATTTTAAGAGGATTAAGTTCTGGGGCTCCTTAGTAGACACAGGGTTGGAGATCTGACATGCTCCCCATTTTTCATCTCTGCAGATCCAACAACACAACAGCCACTTAGGTGAACAACGATGCTTCGTGCTTTATCAGACACTGTTTCCATCACTGAAGAACTGAGCATACTGATCAATTTGTGTATTCGGTGTAAATATATTTCAGAAATGAATGCACTCAGCCATCTGAGTTTATACTGAGAAATAAAATTATGGTTAAATATAGAAACAATTGACTTCCCCTTATACTGAAGACATTGGTAATAAATTTTCTAGAGATGAGCTCCATAGCTTTACTCCAGTGATGCTCAGGAGTCATGGTTAATAGATTCCCACTTGGTTGTTTGTGATGGACACAGAACTCTGGGTGACTGATAGCTGGTTTCTTAGAAGCTAAGCTTTTAGAAACATTATGTGTGACTGCAAGGAGTCACTTCGGCTGTAATTTCAAGGGTCATATTCTACCTGGAATGGACGCAGTCCAATATTTTCATTACTAACTTTCCTCAATTAACTTTCCTTTATCTTAGCAGGCAAACATGTCTTATTGTCACTCAGTGTCAGAAGGCAATTAACCCACTGACATAACATGAGAAAAAATGTTCGAAGACAAAGCAAACATGCCTGGGAAAAATTAATTGGTGATTTTCTCTTCTTAATTTATTTCCCAGCCATCAGAGACTGCCTTTTGTTTGGCTACTTTCCTTTTTTACAAAGTTGCCATTTTTTTTGGTTCCAGCCCTGTAAACACAGGAAGCCAACGAATTAATCTAACCCATACTGTAACAAAGAGATGGAGGCAGCCGCATCCCGGGCTTCTGTGGGTTTCTGGAAATGTGTCAGAGTTCCTTTCTGCACCCTGAGAGCAGCCAGGGGTCAGTAGAGGGCATTCCTTGAGCAGCTCCAAGTGAGTGGGGGATTCTCTATGTTGTACAGGTAAGGGACCAGGCCAGCGAGAGAGATGCCACAGAGGCAATCAGGAGAGAATCACATCTGCCAAGTTGAGCCAGGAGCTCTGGACACAGCCTTCTGGCTTGTGCCCTCCATTACTGCAGAGAGAAACATCCTGAAAAGAAATAAACAGGGTGTCCAGAAACACTATCTATGCGAATACTTTCACAATACAACTCCTTGCCTTTTCCATTCTGATTTCTGCTGAGAAGAGCACAGCATTTCCAATCACGGTCCTGTTCTTCTCTTTCAGATCTCTTTATCCACATCAGGAGGTAGGGAAAAGAGTCAGGGTCTGTCTGTCCAGGATAGCCCTCGTTTATCTTTGTTTTGCATTGGGTCACCTGATCTGCTGAGGCAGACACCCTAGGGACTTCTCATTGCTTCTCTACCTCTCCTGGAAGGAGCATCACAGATGAGGCCCTGGAGACTCAGAGAGGTTGAGCTGCTTTCCAGGCTCAACAGCTGATTGGTGACAGAGGCAGCTTCCTCCAGAATCCTTACTCTTGTCCAAAGTCTGGGATATTCTGGGCTGCAGCAGTGGACTGTAGAGATAAGGGCCCTAAATCAGATTAGTCCTGCAGGCATGGTAGGCTGGAGGAAATACTGTAAAGAGGGCAGCCTGCATGTCCAAACTTCCTTGTGGAGGCTTCTTTCAAAGGTCATGTCCTCTGGCATGTTGTCCCTTGACTCCAAAGTTAGGCCAAGTGCCTCTCTGTGATTCCACTTAGGCACCTACCCTGGTATGTTCAATTTTTGTCTTCTCCAACTGAATAATACTAATGGCTAATTTTTATTGGACACTTACTATGTGCCAGGAACTTTTCTAAGGACTCTAAAATAGCATCTCCTTTAGTTTCACAACAATCCTATAAGGAAACTTCTATTATTGTCCTCTTTCTGTAGATGAAGAATACCAGGTAAGAATCTTGCTCAAGGGCATACAACTGAAATGTGATAGACTTTGGGGGCACCTGGCTGGCTCAGTCAGTGAAGCATGTGACTCTTGATCGCAGGGTTGTGAGTTTGAGCCCCATGTTGTATGTAGGGATTACTTAGAAATAAAATCTTTTTTAAAAAAAGTGACAGACTTTGGACTTCTCATCTCCTCCAGGGAAAGCCTTTCAGGGTAATATTAAAAAAACTATTCATTTGTTCCCTCTTTTTTTTTTTTAAATAGTTCAGGTAAGATCATCCATTCTGGAAGAGTAGAGGGGCCAGTAGGGACCATCTTTGCTATTTAGATGAGCATAAACATCAGCCTCCTATTATTTCGTCTCAGTTCATTTAGTTCAATGTATACCGAACATCACACAGGGACAAACTGGCCATGACTTGCATTATGAGAGAGGTTTGGGTACAAAGTGTTAAATAAACAAAGTGGAGGGAGCCACAACTGCCTGGGGAACAAGAGAGATTTCACAGAAAAAACAACCTGGCACCTGGGTCCTGAGCATGTGTAGGGGTCCGCCAGGTACAGGAAGGCATAGGACCTGCACAGAGAGGAACAGCAGGTGCAAAGGCATGGTGATAGGAAAACTGTGAACATGCATTCACAGAAAGGAGAGGCCTGGTGGTTCTGTCAGGTCAGGGATGCATGGTAGGGATTTTGAAGACAAGGAGGGAAAGGAAGGGAAAAATCCCATTGGGAAAGGACCTTAAACTGTGTTAAGACGTTTGGAAGGCTTGTCCAAGCTATTTAGAGTGTAGGATAAAATTATAATTATTTGATAAGTTGTAAAACTTTATAACTTGAGGACATTTGGATCCAGCACAGAGCCCCTGAAACCAAGATATTTTCATATTGATGATTGCATTATGTACCCCGAGGTCCCCCAGTTGTCTTTTTCTATTATACTCTGGGCTTTTATGTTACAATGGAGTAGGGGAAGGTCAGTTTAAAGATTTTACTACTCTCCAACAGTATACAGCCAAGTATCTATATACTCTTTCCTGACTTACATCTATCTACCAAGGCAGGTTATGCTTTTGTTGTTCCTGGTAATGGTTAAATTAATGTTACTCCAATCAATGAAATTTCTTTATATAAAGTTGATTACATTAAAATAAAGCAAGCTGAAATATTCTCAGAGTTCTGCTTTCCAATAGAATCAGGTTAGCTTCCTCTGATCTAAAATGTCCATGAAGATAGGAAACTCATCAAAAGAGGGAACATCATAGCATTACCAAAGTCAGGGTTAATCAGACAACCAGAATACAACCAAAAGGCCTGGAGAACTGAACTGAAAAATTCAATTTTTCATGACTTGCCCAGCTGCAAGCATAGGGGAAGGCCCTTCAACTCTCTTGTATTTGGAGTCTTTGGTTTTAGATATGAGAGATCTATACCAATCTCTATACATACCAATAACTGGGTCTTTCTGCATCTGAGTTCCCAGACTTCCTGAATTAGAATCTCCATAAGTAGTGCACCAGGCAGAGACTAGGGAGTGAGGAAAATTTTGGAGCAAATGTATGTTGGGAAATATCCTGCCCACAAGTAAATCGGAGAGAAGGGTCCTAGGAGCACAGCATATTGGAGATTACAGATTTTTATAGAGTCCTTCTCTTCAGGAAGTCAAAGAAACAGGAAGTGGAAGGATGAGAAAGTCCCATTTCAGTCCAGCAGAGCCCATATAAGGTGAAAGCTTTGCTATAGTGGGTAATGGGGACTGCAGCTACACATCTACCTGCTTTTGCTGTCAATGTGAGCAAGGGATTTGACCAGCCCCCAAACAGATAGAAAGCTGGGCCAAGGGTAATGCACACTCAATTTCTATTGGCAAATACCCAGCTAGGCTCTAGGAACCAGAAGAAAGTTTTAAAGTACCATTTGGGCTCTTTGGTAGGGTACAATAAGATATAGCCTCTAAGAAATTAGAGCAGAAGCCATAAGGAAAGGTAAAGTAAAAGCAGGATGAGAGCAAAAGGGAGATGGGTAAGATGAGTCAGGATTGCAAGGATGCTAAGAATGCAAAGGCAGAATGAAATCCATTCGGGACATGGTAAAGTCAGAACTGAAGTTATAAAATCAAGTCCTGGGCAAATGTGGGAAGCTCCTCCAGGACGCAGAGGAAAGGGAAAAAGAGATAAGAATGATGAGAGAGACAAGGATAAATGTGGAGGACAGTACATGGTTGGGCATCACGTGCATAGCAGGGGTTCTTAAAAAATGCAGACGGATTCCTGGATTTTACCTCTGACCTAGTGGGTCAGAATTTCCAGAGCTAGGCCCAGAATCTGTATTTTTGAAAAGCTACCCAAGTGGTTCTGATGCAGCCGAGTGGCATTTGCCCTTGGACTGGCATTTGGGAGCCAGTGACCTAGAAACAGCATAGTGCAAGCTTAGACTCCCCAGGTATGGAGAGACACTCCCTCTGTGTGCTGACTTGCAGGCAGTAACTCTAATGAGGATAAATAACCACTTCTCTAATGTTAGCTGCTGCCCAGTAAATTTCCTAAGTGCCGGTACCTTTAGTCGTGCCGCTCTGCTTATTTCAAGAGTCACTGAAGTGCTTTAAAAAGGATATTTGGAATCTGTGATGGAAGGGCTCCAAGCCTCACCATCCCAGCTGAGGGCAGCAGCCCTGGGGTCTGCGGAGGAAGGCCTTGGACCAGCCGCAGGTTTAGTGTCGAAGTGGGATCTGTCCTTGTTCCGTTCTAGCCACCCCAGGAATGGAGGCTGCACAATGAGCCGTTGGAGCCATCTGGGTAAGAAGGCAGAGCCTTACAGCATCCAGAGGAACTCTGATGCGATGCTTTCCATTTGTAAGAATTTAGGTTTAAATGTTAACAAATGTCTTCCGGAGGCAGCATTTTGTAAACTGAGACAGAGGCAAGAAGGAAGAAGAGAGCTAGATGACTCACCAGGAGGCCAGGCAGCCAGGAGTGATTTGCATTCCCTCTGCATTCTCTCAATTCTAGGCATAGTTTTTTAATTTACTTTTATCACTGGGTCCTGATTACCTATGCAAATCAGGGCCCAGTCCGGGCTAAACTGGCTCACCCAGCAACCTTTTGCTTCCCCGGCTGTTGCAGCTCTTTATCTTCTGGGGAAGGAGGCAGGAAGCTGAGGGAAGAGACTCTCCTGTGGCCAAAAGCACCTGGAGACAAATATCCTTATCATTCAGTTTCCCTTAGCTGATCACCTACACAGTTTTTCAATTCCAAAACTTCAGGCTTATTTGACAGATTTAAGTTGAGGAAAAGCCAAAGCTGATTCATTCATTTCTGGAGTTTCAAGGGACTGGTTTATCCTAGAGCTGAATGGAGCATCCAGCCTCAAACTGCTATCCTTGTCCATTTGTCCAATCATCCAGCCATCCAGTAACATTATGCTAAGCACTGGGTGAATAGAATTGATGAATAAGAAATGGTGCCCCTTTTAAGGTTGTTCAGCCTAGCAGGAAAGGTTGAACTATAAAAATTATAATAAAACATTTTAAATGCTAACACATAGGTATAATTCATTAACTTTGGAAGGTAAAGTTGATACAGTATAGTTGTACGAGCTACACTCTCAAACCAGACCACTAGGTTCAAATCCTGTCTTTTCCACGTATCTTCTGTATAAACTTGGGCAAAATATTAACCTTTCTGTGTCCCAGTTTCTCATCTATAAAAGGAGATAAGTGAAGGATCTATCTTCCAGGAGGATTGAATGAATTAAAATATCTTTATTTTAAAAACTTGGAAATGATAACCTGTAAGGCAAAAAAAAAAAAAAAAAAAAAAAAAAAACCAAACAGGGAGTTTGCACAAATACTTCTAACTTCTGCCCAACATCATTCTTGAACCTCCTCTACATCATTTTCCTCCAGTCTTCCCAAGTAGCACACACCTAGGTTCATGTGCTAAACACATGAAGATAGTGGTAAACACATTTTTTTAAAGATTTATTTATTTATTTGAGGGGCAGGGGCAGAGGGAGAGGGAGAGAGAAACTCTAAGCAGATTCTATGCTGAGTGCAGAGCCTGAAGCAGAGCTTGATCTCATGACCCTGAGATCATGACCTAAGCTGAAACCAAGAGTTGGACGCTTAAACGACTGCGCCACCCAGGTGCCCCAACACATTGGTTTTAAGAAAGACTTCCTCTGTGAAAGACTGCCCAATTGCCTCTGGAACGGTGTTTTTCTCTCTTTTCAGGGTCATGGATCCTTTTGAGTATTCGTTCATTGATTTAATAATTACTTAGTACCTAATCTGTGCTAAACATTATTCTAGGCATGCAGGAAACAAAGCAAACATTGCTGCTCTTGTGGAACTTATATTCTGGGGGTGGGGGGTAGACAATAAGCAAGAAATATAATATTCAAGTGAATTATCTAATATGTAAGAAGTGATACATGCTTAGAAAGTGATACATGCTTAGAAAAATAAAAAGAGTGGATAGTAAGGAGGTTAAGAGTGTTGGTGGGGGTGGGAGTTACCTAATTTAAAATAAGGTGATAGCCCTCACTGACATGGTAAAAATTGAGCAAGAATGTGAATAAGATGAGGGAGCTGGCTGCAGAGATATATGAGGGAAGAGGGTTTGAAGCAGAGAGAACAGCCAATGTCAAGGTCCCAAAGCAGAACATGCCTTGGGTGTTGCAAGGAGATCAGTGTGGCTGGAGCTGAGCAAGGCAGAGAGGAGTAGGAGATGAGATCTAACTACCTGAGGAAAGCTAGCCACCCTTTCTCTGAAACAGTGATTCCCAAATGTTAGCATGCATCCGGGCTTATGAAAACACAGGCTGTGGTGGTTCCCCCATCCCCAGACTTTCTAACATTTCTAATAATAATAATTGGGAATAAATTCCCAGGTGATGTTTATGCTGCTGGTGTGGGAAACATGCCTTGAGAACACAGTTAACCCTATTTTACACATGCTTTAATGGTGTTCCTGGACTCCTAAAGTTTGCCCGGGATCACAGCTTAGGAATCCTGGCCCTAGGGAACTTTGGACTGGATCACTCATCCACAGACCACCCTGAAGCCCTGAATCAATCTCATCTTTCCAACCAGGTGAAGAACATGTTTGACCTCTGGCTCAAGTTAGGGTAGAAAAATTTCTGATAATGTTTCCAATTTAACTTCTCAGCCACAGTGGTATCTCTTTAGCTCAGCCATAATCACACTCTATTCTATTCACTGAACAAGAATTTGTGGAGTACTTTGTTACAAACACAAATTTGGGCCTCTTAAAAGATAATGTTAGGAGGCACTAAAAGCCTTTCTATAGGGTACAAAATTGGCTTGACTTAATACCTTCTGAAATAGCACACAGCTCTGTTTGTGTCTCAAGAGAGGAAGATTAAAAACCTAGAGTGCCATAGTGTATCCTCATCAGGATGGTACTCTGAAGGAAGGAAAAGGAAGCAAGAAATCCTCTAGACTTCTAAATAATCAAAGATTTTTGTGACTGTTTTTAAAGAGCAGCTGAAGTAGTATTCAAAAAATCAAAATGACCTGGCAGTATTTGTTGTGAAGAGATAATGGGGAGAATACCAAGTGCAAAACAGGAAAATATGAAAGCTAAAATTAGGTAACTTAATCACTGGAAGATGAGGTCTGAATTATGTGTAACCTACTTTGTATTTACTTGGTTTTGCAAATTAGATTGGAGTTTGATCTATAGGCTGGGCTTGGACAAGTATGCATCACTAGGACACCTTAAAGAAGAGGGACTCAGGGAGAGAATAAAGAGGCAATTGGCATATTAGGACTGCAAATAATGAGGACAGAGACATGCTCTGACGGGTGAGCGAGGACAACTGCGGAATGGTTAAAAACATGCACAAAACGAATGTAATCATTTCCTTATGATAAACACTCACTGTCCCTACCATGGAGAAGCCTACGCAGCCAAAAGCATTCATTGACACAGAGATACTGATTTCGGAGTACGACAGATTAATACCAGGCCTTAGGGAGATTTAAATTATAAAGCAGTGTCTCATGTTTTGGAGCAATTACCAAGTCATTTTCAGATACGTGTGTTTCTCTTTGTCTGTCTCTGCTTTGTTACGCTTTCGGTTTGGGATAGTTCTCCTTTTCCAGCTGAAGTCAAAGGAACAATATGCTAGCCATTTCAGCTAAGCTCACGTCTCAAGTAAGTGCTCATAATGCTTATTGATATTATACCTATCAAAAGAAATAGTGGAGCACTACTTTTTAATTATTCATCTTTTGAGAAGGTATTGCCACAGGAGTATCAATTCCAGTGAAAGCATTATTCAATCAATCGGACTACTTTGTAGATTTGAAATATTCACCTACGGGAGGTCAGTTTGGTGACTGGGAAAATTTGCTTGATGTGGGCCTATGACGTGCGGGTTAGCCTTTCCCAAGGCTGTGTTACCTTAGGAAAGTCACTTACACTCTGTGGAAAGTGCATAATGATTCTAGTAAAGGGGTTGTTGGAAGTAAATGTTGGCTTGCGTAAATGTGTTTTTAAATCCTCAAATGCTGCACAAAAGTTTGATATTCATATTATCTATGTATGAGGATCACTATTTACACAGTTTTGCAGATGTGTTGCTGAAGGACACACAACTTTTAAATAAACTGTTTACACATCAACAAATTATTGCATTCAGAGTAAAAGTGAATTAACCAGTTGGAGAGTGTGCTTACTGACTAAAACTGAATATAGCCCCTCTATCAGAAAGAACAATTACCAACTGTATTAATTAATGCTAATTTGCATTTAGTGAGCTGTCCTGAATTAAAATTAGTTCCCATGAGCTAAGAATGATGGCTGTGAATTTTGGGAGTATGCCTTTTCCCTTAAAAAAAAAAAAAAGAGTGTGCTATATATATTATATGTATATTTTAAACAATATAGCCCTGACACAGGTAATTCAGACACAGGATCTCACTTAAATTACCATAGGATTAATCTTCAGAGTACAGCTATAAATAGAGCCCTTTATTTCTGAATTTACAAATTGTTCTTATTTGTTCATATTGCACAATTATCTAGATAATCTAGTGTAGTTGAAGCTGTCTAGATAGTTGACTAAATTTGGGCTTTGCATCTGGATTTTAACTTTACAATTCATATTCAAAATATTTAAAAATATAAGGCTAAGTGTTACATAAATATGATCCACAGTACAGTTTTAATTCATCTTCACTACAACTGGTGAAGATTCTGTATAGGGAGAAAACTCCTCAACTCCCCAGTAGTTATTTTTCCTATAAACATAAGTTCATAAAAAAAAAAAAAGGAATAATGAGTCCTATGTGAATAAGTTGGTCATAGCACAAATAATTTTTTAAAAAAATTAAGCCTTTCAAGGGGCATCTGGGTGGCTCAGTCGGTTAAGCGTCTGCCTTCGGCTCAGGTCATGATCCCAGGGTCCTGGGATAGAGCCCCGCTTGGGACTCCTTGATCAGTAGGGAGCCTGCTTCTCCCTTTGCCTACCCCTCCCCGTGCCTGTGCTCTCTCTCTCTCTGCCAAATAAATAAATAAAATCTTAAAAAATTAAGCGCTGTGAATTGTGTAAGACTTGAATTACAGACCTGTACCTCTGAAGCAAATAATACATTATATGTTAAAAAAAAGAAGATAGTAGGAAGGGAAAAATGAAGGGGGGAAATCAGAGGGGGAGACGAACCAGGAGAGACTATGGACTCTGAAAAACAAACTGAGGGTTCTGGAGGGAAGGGGGATGGGGGGATGGGTTAGCCTGGTGATGGGTATTAAAGAGGGCACGTTCTGCATGGAGCACTGGGTGTTATATGCAAACAATGAATCATGGAACACTACATCAAAAACTAATGATGTAATGTATGGTGATTAACATAACAATAAAAATTTTAAAAAAAGAAAGTGAAATGTAGAGCAAAAAAAATTAAGCCTTTCATTTTGGAATAATTATAGATTCACATCATTGATCTATATGTCTATCTCTCTGCCAATACTATAAAGTCTTGGTTATTGTAGCTAGATAATAGTTCTTGAAATTGGGTAGATTGTTGCTTCTCACTTTTTCTTTTTCAAAATTGTTTTAGATATTTGAGCTCTTTCTTCTTTCCATATGAATTTTAGGATGACTGCTATCATGAGGTGAGGGAGGGAAGTCCAGCACCTAACTGGGCCTCCCATAACTTGTTGGGGTGATGGTACTGGGTTCGTCTTACAGCCACGAGAGGGAGGAAGTCTGGGCTCTTCCCTCATTCTTTGCTAGTACGAGTGGGCATGGGGTTCCAGTTTTTTCAGTAGTGTCAGCCTAGGGGAGAGGGATTATTATCTTAAACTTTTCTGTCTTACAAGTTTGCCCTTCCCATTCCCTTGGCTCTAGAGAGCCAGCCTTTGTTGAGCCTTTTCTTGCCTGCACCCAACTGGTGTTCCTGGTTGCCTGTTTCTTCAGCTCCAAGTTTGGGACATAAAAAGCAAAAAGAAAATGTGGGAAACGCAGCTGTGTTGTTCCATTCTGTGGGTCCTGAGGTCCCTAGTCATTCTTTCTTCTTTTCTCCTCCTTTCAGTGTCTTCTTATGTTTGTTTTAAGTATAATGTTTAGGACTTTTAGTGCACTTACAGAGAGGATTAGGGATAAGTATGTAGACTCCATACTCCCAGAAGCAGAGGTCCTTCCCCTGATAATTTTTAATATTTATCTACAAGAAAGTGCTATCAACATTGCTTAGCCTTTAACATGAATTATAAAATGAAGGTGGTAAAGAGGGGTGAGGCATACTCCATGGCAGGCTTTTCAGGGCAATAGGCTGAAAGCCTAAAAAAACAACAAACAAACAAACCAGGTTTTCAGAATTCCCTGACACCCTTCCCATGAAAGGTGGCATGGATGCTAATTTGGTTCACATTTCCAAGAAGTAACAAGGCTCATGGAAAGTGCTTAAGAGGGAGTTCTGGTTTTGACTCTTTTCACCACTAATTTTAATTCTGGAAAAGAAAACTATCTCTTCCGGAGTTTCAAACTAACCCTGAGCCATTAATGAAGCCATATGGAGCTCACTGGGCACTTACAACTTCTGTCTTAGTTCCTTGGTAAGGTGGCCAAATTCTGCTGCTCTCAGGAGAGTGGTAAAGAGACCCATCTGCTGAGGCTCCAACCTGACCAAAATGAATTATCTAGGTGGGTCCAGTGTCATCACAAGTGTCTTTATAAGAAGGGGGTAAGAGAATCAAGATGAGAGGATATGTGATGACAGAATCAGAAGTGTGTGTCTACGCGCATGAGGGAGAGACAGACAGAGATGGACAGACCATGACAGAGGGAGATTTAAAGATATTGTGCTGCTGGCTTTAGGCAGGGGCCATTAGCCAAGGAATTCAAGTGCCTTTAAGAAGTTGGAAGAGGCAAGGAAAAAATCAAGAGTCGGTCACTTAACTGACTGAACCACCCAGGCACCCCGAGATTAATTTAATAATATATTTTAGTTAACCCAATATGTTTAGTTAACCCAGTATGAAATTTTATTTCAACATGTAATCAAAATTAAAAGTTAATGACATTTTATAAATATTTTTCTTACTAATTCATCAAAATTCAGTGTGTATTTTATAGTTATAGCGCATCTCAATTAGGATTAGCCACATTTCAAGTGCTCAATCACCACATGTAGTTGGTGGCTATTGTATTGCATAGCCTAGACCCAGATTATTGAAGTATAACCCATTTTATCCCAATCTTTTATGTCCTCATTTCTCAAAGTGAGGTTAACTGACAAGTTTGTTAGGTGATCCGCCTCCCACTACCCATCTATGGAAGCAGAATGTTCATTTTAATAAGAATGCTAGGTGATTCGTATGCTTATTGCTTAAATTTTGAGAAGCAATGCTCAAGATGTTGGATAAAACCTTTTTTTTTTTTGCTTGAATTATCCATGTGAAAAGTTGCTTAAATATTGTTTTAATCACCTCTTTCTCAAATAGTCAGTATTTTCTGATCATTTCTTTGTAACATTTTAACTTGTTGGGAAAATCCAAGATTTTCTGTGGAGAATTCTGCTATTCATCTGGTTCTTCACTGTGAGGGACTGCTATTAAGGTAATCACCTGCAAAAGGATGAGATTTGGTCTCTCATTATAGCTGTCTTCAAAGTAGAATAGTGAGTGAGTCCATTCCAGAACTGGTATGATGCAGTGAGTAGACTTGCAGCCCTAAGTGAGAATGCATGAGAACAAATCCCCCCAGTTTTTCATAATGGTGTGGAAGGTAGTCCAGAGAAATCTGTGGTAGAGTTTCATCATCCAACCCTACTGTTGATTCATAAAAAGGAATTGTCAGTAATGTTGAAGGCTCAGTTGTACTTTTTCTAAGTTCCTTAGAGTAGCCAGCATCTTTTCTCTGGAATTTTATGATTTTCACACTTTAAGATGAGTGATTCATCAGCAAATTGAATGCAATAAATTTGGAATTTAGAAATGTTAGTGGAATTATTTGACAAAATGAGTGCCATTTAAAACTTCAGGTGAACTTCAGTAACTAGGCAAAAGAAGAAACTGAGTGTAATCCCACAGGGCTCACACTTCATCCTTTGTTGTCTGGTAATTTGCCTTTTTTTTTTTTTTCCTCCTTGTTTGAGGGGAGAGGAGTTGAGAAATCCTTAGTTGACAGTAGGGAAGAACAAGCTTTATAACATTTTGTAATACTTGAAAAGTGTTTTGGAATAATGACAATGTTATTATTTAATCATGTGACCAAGACAAGGGAAAGGGCTGAGGAATTTTAAAATTGTAATTTAAAAACTAGAGTTCTGTTTTTGGTGATGTTGTAGTATAGATTTTACATGTGTACCTTTCTACTACAAAGGACTTAGACATGTTGAATAAAATGCAAGAAGTATCTTCTCAAATGTATACTTGATATCATAGGAATGTAAGGGAAATCCCAGAGGCAAAACCAGAATACAAATTGGTGTCTAGAGGAAGCTGCTCTCAGGGTATGTGCCTAAGAGTAGGTCTTTAAATAGATACATGCAGAATGTGGGGGTAGGTAGGGAAAAGGAGGCTAAGCTTTAGGTCCACTTGAAATCAGAAGTTGAAACTGAGACCCTTTCATAAAGCCACAATCGCAGAAGGGCTACACTTCAATGAAAGGGTAGACTAAAAAATTCTGCAGGCAAAAGGAGGTGACAAAGTCTCTCACCAGAATGCCAGATGGAGAAAATAAAAATGGGGGATAATTAGTATTCAAAAAGATGTTGGCTGACAAACTTGCAGAACTGATAAACAAACTGGACCCTCAGAAGCAGAAGCCATAATGAATTCCAGCAGATAAATAATAATGAATCCACATAGAGACACATTAAGGTGTAATTTGAATAAAAGAACAAAAAGTGCATCTTTAATAAAAGAACATAAAACACAAAAGGAGAGATCAAAAAAGCAGCTGGGAGAAAAGATAAATTATTTCAAAAGAATAACAATTAGATTGATAGCAGAATTCTCTACAGTAAACAGAGGAGTGAGAAAACTGTGCTCAGAGTGCTAAGAGAAAATATCTATCAACCTATCATTCAAGTAAAATGGTGTAATAGTCATTTTATGGTAAAAAAAAATCTGTGAGGCAATCACTAAATGAACCCCCAAAGTATGTACTATCTGAAAAATTAAATTGAATCTAGAAGAACAAATGCAGGTATAGGAAGGACAAAAAAAACAGAGTAATTGGAAAACATGAGGTTACATATAAACAAATACTGATTGTATAAAACAGTAACAAAAGTGATATTAACCACTAACCTTTGGTGGAGAAACATAGTGGCAAAATACTGAAAAATAATACCCTGTGAAAGGGAGAGGATGATCAAGGTCGATTTTACCATGTGGAGTGTAAAAGTGTTGATTAACTTAGATTTTGTTTTATTTTTTAAAAGATTTATTTATTTATTTTAGAGAGCGAGAGAGAGGCAGTGAGTGAGCACGGGGAGGGGCAGAGAATTCTGAAGCAGACTCCCCGCTGAGCGTGGAGCCCAATGCAGGGCTTTCTGTGAGAACATGACCTAAGCCGAAATCAGGAGTTGGCCACTTAACTGAGCCACCCAGGTGCCCCTCATTAACTTAGATTTTAAAAGTAAACATTCTAAGCAAGGAGATGAAAGAAGGAAAAATAGAATAAAAATAATTCAATCTAATTAGTTAGGAAAGAAGGGGGAAAATCATAGAAAATTTCAGGGAAACTAGCACAAAATAATATGGTATAACTCAAATTTAGTGAAAACTACAGTGAATCTACAGAGTCTAACCCTGCTAGTGAAAAGATAGGTTATCAGACTGAATTACAAGAAATCCACCTATAGTCCACTTTTGAGGGACACATCTAAGATACAGGGACACAGGAATGTTGAAAGGAGAAAGATACAAAGGAATACATTGGGTAAATTCTTTTTTATTTTTTTTTCAAGATATTATTTATTTGAGAGAGAGAGAGCGAGCCAGAGAGAGAGCACAAGTGGAGGGGAGGGGCAGAGGGAGAAGCAGACTCCCCACTGAGCAGGGATCCCGATGCAGGGCTCGATCCCAGGACCCTGGGATCATGACCTGAGCCAAAGGCAGACGCTTAACCGACTGAGCCACATTGGGTAAATTCTAATAAAAAATGAACTTTTGCTGCTAAATTAATATTAGATAAAATAGTTTTTAAGGCAAAAAGCATTATCAGAGCTAAGGAGATTTGCAACACAATGATAAAAGTTTCACCTCACTAGAAAAATATGACATCTGTAATTTGCATATGCGTAATCAAATATTCAGGGATAAAATTTACATGTTATAAAGAAAAACTGACAAATCCACAATTGTTGAAGCAGTCATTGATAAATGAAACAGACAAAAATTTGGCAAGGATATACAAAATTTAACAACATAATTAACAGCCTTGATATACTGGACACACACACACACACACAGATTTGCACCCACTAATTAAAAGACATTTCCCCCCAAACAACATAGAATATTAAAAAAATTGACGACAAAGTATTAACAAATCTATTCCAGCAATCCATTAGAAAGTACATCATGACAATTAAAAAATTCACCAGTAAAATTTACCTTATAAAATTTAGAAAGTAAAACCATACACACACACACACAAAAACCCACAATATAATTATCTCAAAAGCAGAAGAGGCATTTGATAACATTTGGTATCCATTCTTAAAAAACATACAGTATCCATTCTTCATAGTAATTACACAATGATGAAATGTTAGACTCATTTCTTTTAAAATAAGCAATGAAACAAAAATATCCCCAAGCATTTGCTTTAAGATTGTCCTGAGGGCCTAGTGAATGACTTAAAATGAGATAAAGAAATAGAATGTATATGAATCACAAAGGAAGAAATAATACTGTTTTTATTCTCAGGTGATATGATTTTTTAGCAATCATATTGATATGATATGAAATCTATGATATGATTTTCATAGAAAACCCAAGAACACCTATAATAAAATTATTAGAATTAATGAGAGAGTTCAGCAGGCTTACTGGGTATTAGACCAATGTAAAAAAATTGCATTCTTCACTCACCAGGAATAAACAATGACAAAATATAAAATGAAGCACCATTTAAAATCAACAGCAAAAATGGCCTTAAGAATAAATCTAACAATGGATGTGCATGAAATACATTGCAAAAATTATAAAACTTTAATAAATGGTGTTAAGAAATATCTAAGTAAATAAAAAGATATGCCACATTTGTAATAAATAGACTCAGTATCATAAAGACATCCATACCCCTAACTTCAATGCAATTCTAATAAAAATGCCAAGAGGTTTTGCTATGGAACTTGACAAAATAATTTTAAATATTTTCATGGGAGAGCAAAGGGTCAAGAATAGCCAAGACAATGTTGAAGAAGAACAAGAGAAATTGTCCACTTGTTCAAATATGTTTTCTCAAGGTTTATCACAAAGCTGTAGCAACCAACCAAAATAATATGCTACTATTATAGGGAAAGAAAATTTGACCAATGGGAGAGGTTAAAGTATCCGAAAAGGTACCCACACTTGTATAGAAATTTAATAAATGATAAAACTGCCATTTCTCTAAAAAGGGAGGAGGAAGTAACACAGTTGGTCAAAAGAAAAAGAAAAAATCTCTACCACATACCATCCCAGAAAGACATAATTTCTAAAATTAAAAACTGAAATTTTAGATCATTGGGAGAAAGTATAGAAATAGTAAATATCTTGCATATAGGAAATGATTTTTTTAAAAAGATTTATTTATTTATTTATTTGACACAAAGAGAGACAGATAGAGAGAACATAAGCAGGGGGAGCAGCAGAGGAGAGAGAAAAGCAGTCTCTCTGTTGAGCAGGGAGCCTGATATGGGGCTCGATCCCAGGACCTCTAGATCATGACCTGAGCCAAAGGCAGAGATCATGACCTGAGCCAAAGGCAGATGCTTAACCATCTGAGCCACCTAGGTGCCCCTGGGAAATGATTTCTTAAACAAGACAAGAAGCATAAACCATAAGGGAAAAGACTGACAAAATTGAATATATTAAAATTTAAAACTTCTATGCATCAATACATACCATAAGAACAAATTAGAGAGGCCACAGACATGGAGAATGCAATAGCAGCATATTTAATTGGCAAAGGATTTAATATTTAGAACATATAAAGAAGTCCATGTCAATAAGAAAAAAAACAATTTAATAGAAAATTAGAATATGGACAAGATTTACAAAAGGAGGAATCTGGGGAACAGATGAAAAGATCTTCAAATTCACTAGTTGTTAAGAAAATATCCATTCAAATGACAACAGATATTATTTCATATCTGTCAGAAGACCATAGATTTAAGTCTGAAAAGGTCAAAAATTGGAAGGATGTAGAATAACAGGAACTCAAATAAAAGCTCATGAAAGCGTAAACTTGTATGCTTGGGAGCAATTTGGTAATATCTAGCAAAATTACATATACTTATATGTTACCACCCAGAAATACCACTTCTGGATTATATATCCTGAAGAAACTCTTGCACATGGACTCATGGAGGCATGGCCCTCTGTGGGCCTTGTTACCTCTTTGTTACCTCTCTGATGCTTGTTACCTTGTTACCTCTCTGATGCTATTTTCTATTCTTCCTCTCATTCAGATAGCATCAGCCATGCTGGCTTTCTTATTCCTAGAACACACCAGGTACATTCTTAACCTCAGGGCCTTTGCACTTGTTTTCTCTGCCTGGATTGCTCTTCCTCAAGGTATCTCCATGTCTCCTTTTGCATTTTCTTCCAGTTTTGACTTGAATGTCAACTTCTTATTGAGGTCTTCCTAGCTCCTCTAACCTCTATTTCCTTCCCCAATTTAATTTTTTTCACCTTAGCAATTATGAACATAACATACATTTTGTTTATTTACTTATTTATGGAATGGAAGGGTTTTGGTTTGTTTTTGTTCACTGCAGTATCCCTAGTACCTAGAATAATACCTGGCCCATAGTAGATGCTCAATAAATACTTGTTATATGAATAAATGTGCATAAAATGTTTATTACAATATTGTTTGTAATCCTTCCAACACTTTGTAAAATAGAGTAGGACAAATAACATTCCCATTTGCACACTGAAGTGAAACAGATATGGAGGGGAGGAGGTCGTCCAAAGTCACAGGGCAAGTGTCCAGCAGAGTCTCAAGTACAAAAAGCTGCCCTATCTCTGGCTTGAATAAATTCCACATTTCAATATATACTAGTAAGCAAAATATTAGAAGAGCAAATGGGTTTATTCCTTTAAATATTATGTAATCTCCAGAAAATGTATTACTTTGGAGAGAAATTTTCTATTTATTTCATAAATAAGAATTACTTCAAGCAAAATAGAATGCAAAAGCTTCTCAGTCATCCTTGCCCTGATGTATATAAGGTAAGTGGTTACCCTACTGTGAATTTTACTGTGAGAATTTTAATAGTAAGATGTTCATTATATGAGTCATGTGAAGAATGTTGAGAGTATAAATGTTGTATATTACATGCATTCACTATAACCACATAATATGGTATCATTTCATCAAACAGAATTTTCTATTCCACTTTGTTTGAAGCCTAAAATGAAAACAAGAAAAATGTATCTTAAGGAAGATATAATTGAGCTTTTCCTTATAAAATACAGAGGCCTGCATACTCCATAAAAACATCTAATGGTTATTAGTGTTGATAGAACTTACAAGCCCATGTAAAGATGAAGAAGCCCACTTAGTGTAAAAACATTTAACAAGCACAGTCTATCTGTATCCACAATTGTCTGTCTTTGTGGAGAAAAAGGGGTGAGGGGAGGAGAGAAAGACAGAACTGACATGTTGCTACCATCGTGGAACATAGGAAAATGGGCTGCTAGAAAGTCAGGGCAGACACCAATGCCTGGGGCAGAAGTCCATAGTCGGGTCGGTGTTAATATCATATTATAAACATCTAAAGCTGTATTCTTCAAGGGAGGTGGAAGGTGGGGTGGATGAGTTGAGGAGAAATTCTAAAAACTAAAATAGTATAAAATTCTTGCTCTCAATAGGCTTAAGGCTGGTTATGAATACATCACATAGACAAAAATGACTTGCATTTTCCCTAGCTGGGGTTGATGAAATGAAGTAAGCTATACTAACCCTTAGGACATGGGAATTATATTCCCTAAAGAAACTCTTCCACATGCACTCACAGAGATATGAGTGGGTGGCTACTGACTTATAAGCTGAGCACCGGGAGTTGGGTGTGATGTGGCTGTCCACCAGGCTGGATGTCAACATTGACCTCCTACTCATGACTGACTAGTGGGGAACTCCAGCTTGAGAGAATTCAAAATCAACATAATATATTTTAAGAATTATTTAGAATTATCTATTAATGCTGAGCATATGCACATATGTGATCCAACAGTTTGACTCCTAGATATGCCTAAGAGAAAAATGTTATGTTCTCCAAAAGACATGTATAAGAGTGTTCATGTCAACACCACTCATAATAGCTCCAAACTGGAAATAAACCGAATGTCCATCAAAATTCAAATGGACAAGAACAACTGTTAAAGAAAATACTGTATAGCAATGAAAATGAACAAAGTACTGCCATATGGAACATGGATTAAACTTACAATTAAAATGTTGGGTGAGAGAAGGCAGACATAAAAAAATATACACCGTATCGGTGACAATAATCTATGGTGTTAAATTTCAAGATAGTGGTTCCTCGTGGTGAAGGTGGGAGAAAAGCAACTGGAATGGAGCATGATGAGGGCTTCGGGGTTGCTGATGGTGCTCTGTTTCTTGATCTGGTTTCACTTTGTGAAGATCCATCTAGCTGTACGTTTAGAATTTATGCACTTGTTCTGTGAATTATACTTTAGTAAAATTTTTATATTCAAAAAACAACATATGGACAAGTATATGTGAGTGCACAGTACAGAAGTTTGGCAAAGTGAATTTGGGAATGGGCTGATAAAGAAAGATTGGTTGAGGAAGGTGAATTTTGAGATTCAGCTAAAGAATGTGGGTGGCTTAAAGCAGTAGGAATAAGTGTGTTATATATTAAGGAGGGGAAAAAATAGGGCATGCAGAGGGCATGCAGATTTCTGCTTTGTTGAGGCAGAAATCCAACAATGATACATAAAGAGAAGTGTGTATGATGAGACACAATGAGGAGGAAATTTAGATTTTGAATTGCAGTAGGGAACTGGTGTTCTTCCTTTCACCATTTTTAATTTTTAAAAAATAATTTTATAGGTAGCATATGCTACTTTTATTTACATATAAATATAAGTAATAATAATTAAGTACTTCTATATAAATATAGGTAAATATGTATAATTATATACATAATTATATAGGTAGCATATACTACCTATTTATAGAAAATTTAAAAAAAATAGAGAAGTATAAAGGAAAAAATCACTTAAAACTCCATTCTCCTGATATAACATTGTGGGAGCCCCTGAGTTTCTATATTGAATATTGTGGAGATAATTTGAAGATTAATATTAATCTTATGGAAGTTTAACATAAAAGGAATTTAAGCAATAAACTCAGATAAGTCAGGAGACCTTTAAGCTTTGCATACTTCCCAATTCCAGCTTGCTGCCACGGAGTCGATATTATGTTAAGAACAGCATCTGCATGATACAATCCCTTTTTTCTTTCCCCTTCCAACAAACTGAGTTATATTATTTCTATTAAAACAAAATGTCTAAAGATCTCTAATCACACCCCTCCCAAATAAAGGTATCCATGGGAAAGGTGAAGAATGTTTGCTTTTTCCTATACATTTTACCAAATCCAGAGTTTGGGATTTTGGAGGTGTGGTATGGGGAGCAAAGGATTTTGGCCATGGTCTAGCTACAATACCAAATACTGGATTTCATTCACAGAACAAGATAGGATGAAAGAACTCCTATGAAAAAAGGTAAAATTTGCAGCAATTGTAGGACCAAATTCATTAATTTTGTCTCTCTTGGTATAATTTCCATATCTTCGGCTTTGTGGTTGCTTTTGGCAGGGAAGAAATAGGGAGCAAACTTGTGAAGTTATTCCAAGTTGAGAACTTGTAAAATCTTCATGAAAATATCTCCTGGAAATGGACTAAGGCAGTACTTAACTCTCAAGGTGTAGGGTACAACTCAAAATAGCCAAAAAAATCTCCTAGTATCTGGACACTCAAGGTCTCTCTGTCTTGATATATTTTTCCATAGGAATCAGACAGCATAGCTCCAAAGGATCGTGAGAGCTGAGACAAATTTACTCTATCCTCAGTATGTTTCTATGCACAACTGATGGATTATGAGTGGATTCTTTCTTTCCTCAAGAACAGTTTCCTCTGACATCTTGAGGTTGGCTCCTTGGGAAGGACACTCACCTACACTGGAGATGGTACAACCCCGGTAACACAATTTGGCTATGTACTATACTTTCCTCAGCAGTGAGCATTTTAGAAATAATTTTCACAGCAAGGATGGTGTTTGTTTATTATATAGATAGGAAATTCTTTAATGAAAGTGGAATATGGCATAAGTTGTTGAAAAAAAAGAGGAAGTAAATAATCCAAGGGCATGGCAGTTTTTTGTCCATGAACTGGAAATAGGAACAAAGGATTGAGGGAATTTAGAGTTGATTCCAAGGTTGTAAATTAGGAAATGCAAAGCCTGCTTAAGGAGCATTCAGAGACTAGAGGTAACATTTTGAACCTCATCTCAGGAAATGCAAGGAAAGCACTTGTGTACCCTTGTATGCTTAGTTCAAGGGTATCTGATGCTCATGTAGTTTGCTAGGAAAGAATTCCTGTGCTTTTCACAAATATAAAGCTCAAGTTTACTCTGAGGAAACAATTACTGGGAAAGGTAAAACCACTGTGGGAGAGGGGAAAGGGCCTCCTATTCTCATATCAACTCATATTAGGAATAATGGCAGAGTTCTATTGTTCCAGAGGGACTAATTTGTCCCCTTGTTTCACTGAACAATTGCTAGGATCCCCTAGGTGGTTCAGAAAAGTGTGTCTCAGACCACCATCTACTTAAGCCCATTAAAATTGATGTGTCCTTCACTTCATGCAAACTCATTTCTAAAGTCTTAAATTCACAAATAAAATATGGATTATTTGCATCATGAAAGAATTCTTTACACAAAGATAAACTACAGGATTTCTTTAAATAATAAATTTCCCTGCTGTGTTTTACAATATGATTTTATGTGCCGTAATTTGATCTACATACAATTTTTCTAGGAGCACGTCTTCAGGGTCAAGAGTGGAATGCCTGTATATTCATGATGGTCGTCAATGTGGCTAAATGTCCCAGCATACAATGTATTGGTCTGATGAATTATTGTAGTAGCAACTTCCCGACCACTGCAGGGTGTTTAAGAAGGATACCAGCCTCATAGAAAGCTTTGTATACTAAATACTGATACAGGGGAGGAAAACCCAGAGGAGAAGGAGCAAGGCAAATTTTGCATTAGCCTTATGAAAAGAGATATTCTCCTGGTTGGCTTCTGTACTAAGTATAGTTGTTCTGAGCACTCCCTCACTGTAATGTCTGCAGACATATTTTACCTATGTAAGAAAGTGAGAATCATAAAAATAATGGCCAGGGTTGCCGTTAGCCTCAAATGGGGCAATGCGTGAGAGTGCATTTACAAAGAACCATGTTATACAGATATCAGTCATTATTATTATTCTATTATCCCAGTGTTAATCATAACAAAAACACTCCGGTTTATAAAGTGAATAAACATTGGGTTTGTTTCTGCTTCCAAAGATGGCACTGAAAATAAGTCTCCAACAGGAAAATATTTTCCAAAGTATCAAGTTCCAACTTTAAAAAAAGGAAATAAAAACTGAAAGTCTATAGGCTCATTAACCAAAATGCTGATGGAATGTTATAAGATTTACACATACATCACTACAGAGCTGTCCTGCGATGAGCATGACTGGAGCCCTACTTCCATCTGCTCTGGAATGAGCCAAGAGCAATGAGCCCAATAAACTGTCTTGCAAGTGCTTCAGGCCTCTCAGTATTTGGGGCAGAGCTTATCAGCAGGAAAAATCATTAAGCAGCAGGAAAGAGAAACAAAAAGCATAATAAGTGAAGGGGGGTGACTGCAGGAATGGGGAGAATGAGTGGGGTGGGAATTCACATGAAGAAGCAGCAAGTTCGATGATGGGGATCAAACATATAGTGATGTGAGGGAAAGGAAGCAAGGGGGTGGGTGCCTGTGTGCAGACAGATGCGGTAAAGAGAAACTTGAAAGAAAAGTGATTCAACATGATAAAGAAGAAGAATGATATTAGCTATCAGAAAACAAAACCAATAAACACTAGAGAGAAGACCATGTAAAAAGACTCCTGTAAAGAGGCTACAGGAGTCAGAAACTTTCCATTTAATTTGCAAAACAATGGACCAGAAAGCGACTTCCTGTAGGCGGTTGCCACTTTGGGAGTAGAATTCACTCTCAGGAGCCATTAGGGTACCATTACTGAGCACAGTGAAAGTAGCTTGCTGCCCAGCCTGGAGGAAGAAATGCACCTTTCATGGTTCTTTTCTTCCACCCAGGGGTGGTTAAATACTTGGCAAGAAGTAGTTCTTGTATTTACATGTTTTTCTAGGGCACTATAATATTATTAAGCGAGTATCAGTGACCTGGCCCAAAAGAGCTCACTGGTAGTATCACAATCTGCTCTCTTTTGTATTCTGAGACTAGTAATCACATGGGGACCATATTTAGAACCTGAAGAACTACCTTGACCCTCCACAGTGAGACAAATGAAATAGCTGACCTATCAAGCAGGGACAATGTGTACTTTATTTCTTATCCAGGCTATTAGAAATGAACAGGCAGGAAGTGAAGATGACTTATGCAATAGAATGATTCTCCTTTTACTCATTTATCTACAATAATCGGTCGTTTAGAAATGTTAAATTTTTCTTGTGTTAAAGCCAAATGTCCCTAAAGTGTGACCGGCCACAGAGGTTCATCTCTAAAACCATTATTTGCATGATTTTTGGCAAGCATGAAAAATACTCTCATCTAAGAAAAAAATCAGAAGAGTTATATAACTCTGGGGGAGTTTGGAGGGTGGGATTGACTGGGAAGGGCATGAGGGAACTCTCTGGAATGATGTCAAAGCTGGATGGAATTTAATATAATATAGAATACTGTATCTTGATAAGGATTAGGATCACACAGATGTACATATTGTTAAAACTCAGCAGATTAAAAAACTCAGATATACACTTAATGTTTGTACATTTTATCATATGCAAATTTTACATTAAAATCTATAACCAAATATTAAATTTTAGCTAATCATACACATGACGAAATATTTAGGGGAGAAATATTTTGATGTCTGCATCTTGAGATGCATAAAACAGTGGGTTTATTGATGGCTAGAAGGATGCATAGATGGATAGATATGTGACAAAGCAAGCACAGTAAAATATTAGTGGTATAATCCAGGTGGCAAGTATATGGGTGTTAACTCTAAAATGTTTTTGTTTGTTGTATGTTTGAAAAAAAATATAATAAAATGCTGGGAATAAAAAAAGAAGAATCCTCGCTCCTTGAAAATGACTCTGTACTGAAGACAACTCTATAATATCAAAGAATTTTGAGCTGAGACCTGGACTTGGAATGCAAATTAGAGACCAAATCAGTAGTTCTCCCTCTAAGCAAAGTTGGGTCTCCAACTCTTGGGAAGATACTTTCAGTTCAGAGAGATACTCCTTTTTAAAAAATGTACCAAGCATTTGGTATCCCAATCCATCTTGCCCACATCCTATTCCTTTGTCCTTTTGGGATATTTTTTTGTCTATTACTTCTGGAGAAGGCATTGCACTGAAAGGGCAGCATGAGAAATATCATTATTATATTCATGAAAAGTATGTGATTGCCATAGTTATAAATGATACAGAGTTGTAAAGGAAATGAATGGAATAGTTTTTGCTCTTCATGGGGTTGTAATGGGGCAGGAGAGGTGGATTAGAAAATAAGGTTAAATGACCCAATAACCAAATTGCTAACAGAAAGTGTTTTCTCCTATAGATTGCATTGACCTTGTTGCATTTGTGGAGTCAGGGAGCTTGGGGCAACTGATAAGACCCCTGGGTGAGGAAAGGCACCCATTTCTGGATGTTTTTAACTCCTGGGCTCTTCTCTTTCCTGTGTCTTCAACCTATAACTACCGACCTTAGCACCTTTCCTCAAACTCCAAGGGTTTACTATCCTTCTTTCCCTCTCTTTTCCTCAGATTTCTTCTCCCCTCAAGCTGGGATACGAAGTTAGATGTAGTCTCCCCCAAGTCTCTTTCCTATTGACTTAGAAACAAGGGGAAGCAGGATTTCCTTTTAAGGGGTTTGCTCTTATTTATTATAAAAAAGTAGATGAATAAGTAATAGGCATGGAGAAGCTACAAAGGTTTAAGGAGTCACATAATTTCTCATGGTCAAAGTTTCTGATGTATATTGTCTGTTTTTCTTACCAGCTGGTATTGAGGAGCCATAGAGAATTATCTTCTAGTTTTATTCTTGAAGGAGAGTTCCTCAAACCTCTCTATGGCTTTTGATGCTTGTCTTCTTCTGACCTCTTGATATCTGGTGCTACAACTCTTTCTTACACAAACAATCCAGATGAAGGTGCAAAGGGAGCTTACAAGGCACATCCCACTTAGGCTCACATTTTTCCCAAATGGGTGGCTACCTCTTGGGGATCCCTTGGCCAGTGATTCTTTGCTCAATAGCCTTCATATTCTATCCAGGAACTGCCTCTCTAAGTCTTTGCTCACTTGGAAAACTTGCTTGCACAAAAGATGTATACTTATTTTTACTAGACTGATTTTAATCTGGTTTTGGGCAAGGCTAGTTTATATCTCTTCCATAGGGAGAGACTATGTACTGTGATTTCTTTTTCTTCTAAATTCTTGGGAGTATACTAGTATAGTTCAGAACAAGGAAGATATTTTTAAAGGATCTAATCCCTAGCTTCCAGTTTAATTGCACATGAATTTAGATTCTTACGTGCCTACTATCCCAGTGTTTTATTGTTTTCTGGATAAACCAGTGACCATTCTATTCTTGCCTAGTCCTGCAGATTAAACAAGGCAAATTAAACAGAATCATTCCTAGGAGCAATGAGAAGATATACTTTGATTCAAAATTATTTAAACTTTCTGGACTAATTCTTATTAACAAAAATTTTATTTTCTTTAAAAATTGTGAATTGTGCATATGATATTATTGGATTTTTACATCCTTATAAGAATGATTATATAATAAGCTTTAAGAACATTTTTAAAGGGAGTTCTTTGCCATAACATGTATCCTAGATCTTGGTTTGGAAAACAGTCACCATAGAGATAAACACATGTGGCCCAGATTACAACATGTTCTTGGTTTTCTAATTTGAATTACAATAATTATACTTATTTTGTATCATAAGGATAATTATGAATTTCAGATCAATTCATGCCCTCCAATAGAGAATTAAAGTCTAATTTAAAACACCAGACCTAACTCTCATTCCCAGTACATATATATACATGATATATATACATGTACACACACACACACACACACAGAATTTGCTCATCAAGAAAGAACAGTTATACTGGTTATAAATTACCCAGTATAGTTTGTGCCAAATGACATTTAGCTTTGCAGAGTGCCCAGTTCCCACATACTGTGACCATTAGAAAAACACTCAGTAGTTTTAAGAAGTAGATGCTTTTAGCTTTGAGCCCTGTATAACAAAAGCCCAAAGAAAAAAGAAAATGCATCAAGTGCCAAACAGCAGTAAACCTAATGACCACAAAGACCATTAGGAAATGGGCAAACAAAATTAACTCTCAGTGGGAGTTTTAGGTTCTCCAAGCACATGTCTTTGGCTTCATTAACCTCCCACTACAACCAAGGCCAGAGTCACTATCGATACTGAATCTCCCTTGTATCTTTTGGAAGACACAGAGGAGAATTAACTTTACCCATGGACCTAAGGACCTAGATGGGAAAATGGTGACACAGTAGTATTCTAAATTCAACTATCTGAGCTTTCACTTAACAAGAAAGCAGAGGTCAAGAAGGACAAGTTATAAAGAGAAAATTAAGTGTCTTGTTTCTTTCGATTAATGTGTGTGTGCACACGTACACGTGTAGTGCTGGTAAACATCAGTTTTGCCTTTTTTCTCCTTTTCTTTACTTTTATGTATCCACATACATTTTGGTCCCTTCCTTTTCTCTTCCCTCTCTTAGTATTGCAAGTTCCTTTTAAGTCAATAAAGGAAGTAGAAGTGGGAGCATACAGAGGAAAGTAGGTCTAGTATTTGTAATACAAATTGGAAAGTAAGTGGAGATGCCCTAGTTTAAATGGTGATAGAAGAACTAAAAGAGCAAGTAGGGAAAGGTGAGGCAGCCCAGAAATGAGCAGCTTTGGAATGCCAACACCACTCCTAGGGCTGGAGAGACAAAGGAGAGAAGCAGTGCATTAAAGCCAAGAAGTTAGAACCATAATGGATCTGCCCAGAGGAAGCTGGAACCATTGAGCAGAAATAGTTGCTGTGAGGGTAGCCACCAAAGCATGAGAAGAGGAGAAATAGCCTGGCTTTCACTTTCTTTTGCATCCTATTTGCTTCTAGTATCTGCCATTGGCTAAAGGTAGCTGGACGACAGTTGGCAAAAGGGATTTCCCAGGGTCAATACTCCGGCCATTTAAGGCAAAGCAGGGGAATGTGGGAAATGTAGTTAAGGACAGAAAGACAAAGAAGGGTACAAAAGCTTGCCTGGGTTTACTTTCTCTTTCCACTGCCCCCACTCAAAGCCCCTGGTTATGTAAAAGCTCTTCTATGCACAGATATGTTAGGGAAAAGAGGCACAATCTATGAAAGGCCGTGGCTAACTCTCTTTTATGATTTTATGACATCCAGTTCTCATCAGAACAGCACAATCAGGATACAGCAGATATTATGAATTCTAAGGAAGCAAAGTGCTTTAAAAATATAACTCTTGTCACATAAGGTTGAGAGCAAGAGGAGAGTTTAAATAAAACAACAAAAAAGTTAAAAATTCTATTAAAATAAACAAAGTTTTATTTATCAAAATTTTTATTTTCTTTTCCTGGGAAGAGTAACTTTATAATGACCACAATTCAAAATATCAATAAAGGTCACACATTGAACATTAAGACAATCATCAGTTCTTGCCAAGAAGAAACTCAAGAGTTATCTCATTACTGAATCTGCTCAACGTTTGTGTGGGAGACTGAAATCCAAAAGGTAATCGTTTTCTTTCGTCACTCATAAGATAAAAGGGTCAATTTCTTCTTTTCCATGCTTTTTTTTCTTTAACTTTCTCTGTTTGAACAAGTACTTTTTCACAAATACCAGTTCTATTTGCTCCCATTAAACCAGTTGTGCTTTCAAAACTTGGCTAAAGCACATATCCAAATAACTTCTATGTGTCTAGAAAATACTTGTCATTAGAAATATTGGTTTATGAGAAAGGAAAATTATTTTCCTTGCCCGCAGATAATAGGTATTGTCAACCACGCACTGTCTTTCAGTTTTCTAATTTGTAACGTGATATGATGACACTTTTTGACAGTAACTAAAATGATCTATGGCCATAAAGATATAGTCTCATGGTTATAAGAAAGATTTATGATTCTGGTTATGAAAGATATTTTACTCCTCAGCAACATTACAGGCATGGCTGAAAGCCCAACAAAATCGAAATAAATGTACAGAATGAGCAAGCTTGTCAGGTAATAAAAGAAGTTCTTCAGATCAATGGTAAGGTTACATAAGGAGCTGGGGTTTGATTACAGGTATAGTTTTAATGCCATTTTATAATTGTATCTCAACTATTTTTAGACCTGCGTCTGCTTATATTTAGGAAACTAATTTCCTTTAAAAAATAACTGAAAGGCAAGAAGGATAGATTAAGCTCCTTAAAAATACTAATCACATAATCCTCTGCCCTAGCATTTGTTTTCAGGGGCATGTTGACTTTATTTAAAGAATGTTTCCGGAAATTGCCTCTATTCACCCCTAGCTATTCTGTAGAATGGTCTTTTAAAACTGAATGGACTGGGGGCGCCTGGGTGGCTCAGTTGGTTAAGCGACTGCCTTCGGCTCAGGTCATGATCCTGGAGTCCCGGGATCGAGTCCCGCATCGGGCTCCCTGCTCGGCAGGGAGTCTGCTTCTCCCTCTGACCCTCCCCCCTCTCGTGTGCTCTCTCTCTCTCTCATTCTCTCTCTCACATAAATAAATAAAATCTTTAAAAAAAAAATAAAACTGAATGGACTGCAATTTAACATGCAAGTAATGTCACATTTAGATTCAGGCTTGGAAAGGAAAACTACTCCCTTTTGTTGATTCATTCATTACCAGAGAGTGATGATTAAGAAACTCAAGGTCAGCTGAGTTATTTCTCAGTCATTGTCCAAAAATGAAGGATCCTAATTAAAATGCAATGTGGCAGCCTAGAGGAATATCATTTCACGTGAAATTACTATACCAGAAGCAAGTGCAAATTAGGTAATTTCACATTTCTCTCTTTGTATGTATCACAATATGTCTAGCCAAAAGCTAATTTTGTAAATAATTTAATGGCATATTACACTAATGTCAACTGTGGATAACTTGCTTCCAATCTGAATTCTGGCATCTCTAATGTGGTTTCATGTACCGACGTAATGCAAATCAATTTGACTTCGTGATTACTTTTTTTAGCCAATTTTGTTGAAATTTGTTAAATCTTTTTTTTAATAGAAAAGAATTAGAAAGCTACAAACAACATTTTGATAGCATCATAATGATAAAATCTCAATGGTGGTGAAATTCAACAAATACCCTATTTGAAAAATACATGAGCTGTAAATACTTCTATTGAGCAATCCGGAGGCTTCAAAATAAAACTATTTTATAATTATTTATTTTAAAAATTAGTAGTGGAAGAATAATTTTTATAGCTATTGATTCTACTGGAAGAAGTCTGTTTTTCCTTCATAATAACAGTTTTTTCAATCTTGATTCCCACCCCCCCCCACCCCGCAGTAAACTAAAGCTGGTGATAAGGCAGGAAAAGAACCCAAATTTATAAAAATACTGCCAAAACTGCAGGCTATTTGAGGTGGGTGGATTGAAATAGTAGTTCAAATGAGATTTAGTATGATGCAAATGATCATATCCCATTGTAAAATTTGGCATTACTCTTTTAAAAGTAAACCTTCTCCAGGCAAGATTCTGTAAGGGCATTACCTTCCCAGTTTCATCTGGGCAACCGAATTCAGATGGTGGTGAAATAGCAACAGTCCTTAAACTTCTTTGAGGTCATGGACAGATAAAAACTTTAAGCCCTTTCCCCAGAAAAAATGCTTAGTCACACATCCACACAAAATTTGCTATAAAATTTCAACTTATACCTAGCCGCTAAAAGGGGTCTGTTGATTTCGTATTAACAATCCCTTATGTATTAGATAACTTGGAGTTATTCTTTAACTTGAGACTTTATGAACACAATAGAAAGATCTCATTGAGAATAAATAATTTTTGGAATAAAAGAATATAAAGTTAACTCCCATATATATACACATATATATAACTTTATATAATGTTAATAATTATTTTCAGTAAGTAGAAATATTGTATGTGGGGGTTGTATTAATTTCTTTTTTTTATTTGAGAGAGGGAATGAGAAAGAGAGAGCACGAGAGGGGGGAGGGTCAGAGGGAGAAGCAGACTCCCCGCTGAGCAGGGAGCCCGATGCGGGACTCGATCCCGGGACTCCAGGATCATGACCTGAGCTGAAGGCAGTCACTTAACCAACTGAGCCACCCAGGCGCCCAGGTTGTATTAATTTCTAATGATTTACTGTCTGGTTCAGTAAAGACTTCTCTTCTTTACTCTGAACTTCTTTAGCTTTTGATGTGTGCCACATGTTAGTCTTGTGAAATGCTGATGTCTGTCACAGTGCCATTTCCTTGTAATATACTTTTTCATAAAATAATTAGCTAAGTCTGCTTCTACAGCTCTGAGTTGTACAGTCTACCTTAAGTAGAGGATTGAGTTCAATTGATTTTGTTACCTTATAATATGGTCAACTGAATGCTTGCTCTTTTTTGGTCTTTTTTTTTTTTCCTCATCAAGTCACGGCTTTTGACTTGATATGGGATCTTGCTTTTCTGCTTTGGGCCCATATGTCACCTACTCAGGCACCTCCATGCTATTCCTGTTCTACAAAAATGAGAAGGTGGTTTTATGGTTAGGTCTCTTGATAGCTAGTCCCAAGCTGAAACTGACTCACACAAAGAAAGAAAAGATGATTCCATTATACTTCTTTCCTCCTTGTAACAGCCATGTCACTGCTAAAACTATATGGGATTTACAGTTCAATACATTTAGAAACTCTTCGTCTGTGTGAGAGCAGGGATTCTGTCTTGTGCATTACTGTACTCATGATTATCAGAATCGTTCTTGTCATTTATTCATGACCAAAATAATATTTGCTAAAGTTATTTAAATGATAAAGTAAAAGTCATTGCTTTAACTTTTTTACTGGCTATATTTAAACAAATTGGGTCATAATTCAGAGAAAGATTAACACTTGGTTCTTTAATATATGTCAAAGTTTTTAGTCTGTGAGTCAGTTAAACTTGATAAAAATCTTAAGGCTTTTTAAAAAAACATTTCTTCATTAAAATATATTGGAGACTCCAGCTATGGTAGACTAAGTTCATTAGTTGAGCCATACCACTGAGATAAGTAGAAAAGGTGAAAGAAAAACAAAGACTGAA
Source organism: Neomonachus schauinslandi (assembly GCF_002201575.2). NCBI lineage: Eukaryota > Metazoa > Chordata > Mammalia > Carnivora > Phocidae > Neomonachus > Neomonachus schauinslandi. Next base: position 6,538 of record NW_025408840.1, on the reverse strand, counting down.
AAATTGATTTGAAAAGAAGAATTTGAGATGCTAAAATCCCAGAGACAAGGAAAGCCTAGAGAGATGAGTCAGTATTTGGCAAAGCATTTGGCAATTTTAATGTAACAGCTGAGAGGCTGATAAGGCAAGTCCAGAATTTTGGTGGTCTCAGGGGACTGAGGGAACCAAAAACTGGAGTTCAGTACTCACCAAGGAGGAGTAGCCCTGCCAGACACTCCAGACATTCAGTTGTACTCCTGAAAGGGCTATATGTCAAGATTAAGAGTAAAACAAAAATTGACCAACCCTCACAAAGGCTAGAGCTCAGTTTTAAATAAGTACAATGCTTGCTTGAAAAGTAGGTGGGGACTCCTCTTCAAATCCCTGCCAGAAGAAAAGCAAATCCTCACTAAAGGACAATATCATCACCCACAGCTTTAAATGATGTTAATTATTACTAAAAATTTTCATATACAATGTTCAACAATTAATAAAACATAAATAGGCATATTAAAAAAAGAATTGAAAAACAAAAAGAGAGAGAGAGAAAATAGACACTAGAAAAATACAATCAGAAAATCTTATATTGCAGATATCAAAAAGGACTTAGAGATTAAATGGCAAGATGGATAATTTTAGCAGAATACTGGAGATTATTTTTTAAAAGATAAAATACAAAGTCTAATACTGAAAGACATCAAAATAAATTAAAAACTCATAGATGGATTTAACAGAAGATAAGACACAGATAGAGAAAGAATTCCTGAGCTAACAGGTAAGTTAGACAAAAACATCTAAAATGAACAGTAGAGATAGAAAATAACGTAAACTATAGAAAAGAACTGAAGTGACACGTGGGATATGATAAAATAGTTTAGATACATATAATTGGTGTTCTGATAGGGAAGAAGTATTATTTGAGGGGACAATGGTTAAGAATTTCCCCCAAATTGACAAAGGATAAAGCATTAGATTGAAGAAGTTATGAAAAGTTAAGGTAGTAAATGCAAAGACAACTACATCTAAGGATATCACAGCAAATTCCTGACTGAGGATAACAAAAAACCCTTCAGATTCTAGAGAAAAAAGTCATATTACTTCGAAGGAGCAAAAACAGCAATGGCAGTAAAGTTTTCAATAGAAACAATGGAAGCTAGATGATTGGAATAGTTTCAACAACTGGAAGAAAATAAATGTCCTCTGGAATTCTATCCTGAGCAAAAATATCCTGCAAAAATGAAGGCAAAATACTTTTCTTCAGATAAAAATATGATAAAACAAAAACCAAAACTAGATGAATTTGTTAATAGTAAATCTGCACTAAAAGAAACACTAACAGGATTTTTTTAGGCAGAGGAAAAATGATCCCAGATGGAAGCAGGGAAACACAGGAAGGAATAATGAGCAACAGAAAGGGTAAATATATGAGTAAATGTAAATTAATTTTGACAGTACAAAATAATAATTATAGTGTGTTGTGAGTTTTAAATACATGTAGAATTAAGATCATAATAACAGTAGAACAGGAGGCATAAGGTGGGGAGAAAGATTGAAATTGTTCTAAGGCACTTACACTGGGAAATGGTAAATGAACAATCTTATGTTAGCTTTAACAAGTCAAGAATGCAAGTGTATGTCTCAAGTAAAATTATAAGAAATATTAAAAAAGAATGTATAAATAGCAAGCTACCAGAATGGAATAAATTTTTAAAAATACTTGATTAATTAACCCAATAAAGATAAGAGAGAAGAAAAAAAATATGGAACAGGATGGACAAAAAGAAAGCAATTAGATTTAAGCCAAAAAATATATCAGTAAGGATATTAAATGTAAAGAGACAAAATACCTCAATATTCCAATTATGAGTTGAAGATAACTGGGTTGGATACAAATTTGGATACAAATACAGACTCTAACGTTATGCTGCTTATTTAAAAAATTTTTTTTTCTTATCCTGCTAATTTTAAAAAGACTTTAATATAAGAAAACAGAAAGCTTTTACTGTTTGGAAATGGAATACAAAAATTCTATGTAAACAAATAAAAGGAAGCTGGGTTACCTATAAGAATATAAGACAATATCAGGGGCACCTGGGTGGCTCAGTTGGTTTAAGCATCTGACTATTGATTTTGGTTCAGGTCATGGTCTCAGGTTCATGAGATCGAGCCCTACAACGGGCTCTGGGCTCAGCAGGGAGTGTGTTTGAAATTCTCTCTTTCCCTCTCTCTCTGCCCCTCTCCCCTTCTCCCCCGCCCCTGGCTCTCTCTCTTTCTCTAAAATAAATAAATAAATCTTTAAAAAAAGAGTATTAGACAATACCAGATAGGTAGTCTTTTTTTTTTTCTAAGATTTTATTTATTTTGAGAGAGAGAGAGGGAGAGAGCAAGCGAATGAGAGAAAGACAGCATGAACGGGGGGAGGGGCAGATGGAGAGGGAGAAGCCTGAGCTGAAGGCAAATGCTTAAACGACTGAGCCACCCAGGGGCCCCTCAGATATGTAGTCTTTAAAACAAGAAGTACTGAGGAGCAAGATGGGGGAGGAGTAGGAGACCTAAATTTCATCTGGTCCCAGGAATTCAGCTGGATAGGGATCAAACCATTCTGAACACCTACAAACTCAACAGGAGATCGAAGAAAAGAATAGCAGCACTCTCTGAACAGAAAAGTGACCACTTTCTGGAAGAGTCATATTCTATCCCTTCATAGTAGTTAACCTTATTTTTGGCATATATATATATATATAAGTTGTTCTCTCTTTAAAATTTTGGGATACAGTTTCTTCTAACAGACCAAAATATACCCTAAATCTCTAGTGTATGGCTTTGTTCTAGTCTCCTGCCTGATCACATTCTCTCCCCCTTTTTTTTTTTTAGTCCTCTTCTTTATTTTTTCAACCAACTTCTTACCTTATCAATTCCTTTTATAAAATCTTTTGTAATTTTCCTCTTTACACTCCTATTCCATCCCTTCATTGTATTTACCCTTATTTTTGTACATATATAAGTTTTTCTTTCTTTAAAATTTTGGGAGGCACTTTCTTCTAACAGACCAAAATACGCCCAAAATCTAGTGTGTGGTACTGATCTATGCACCAGCCTGATCATATTTGATCATATTCTTTTTTTCTTTTTTTCTTTCTTTCCCTTTCTTTTCCTCCAGTTTCAGGTCTCTTCTGATTTGTTTAGTGTATATTTTTCTGGGGTCATTGTTACTCTGTTAGCATTTTATTCTCTCATTCATCTATTCTCCTCTGGACAAAATGACAAGATGGAAAAAATCACCTCAAAAAAAAGAACAAGAGGCAGTACTGACTGCCAGGGACCTAATCAATACGGACATTAGTAAGATGTCAGAACTAGAGTTCAGAATGATGATTTTAAAGATACTAGCTGGGCTTGAAAAAGGATGGAAGATATTAGAGAAACCCTTTCTGGAGAAATAAAAGAACTAAAATCTAACCAAGTTGAAATCAAAAAGGCTATTAATGAGGTACAATAAAAAATGGAGGCTCTAACTGCTAAGATAAATGAGGCAGAAGAAAGAATTAGTGATATAGAAGACCAAATGATGGAAAATAAAGAAGCTGAGAAAAAGAAAGATAAACAACTACTGGATCACGAGGGCAGAATTCGAGAGATAAGTGATAACATAAGACAAAACGATATTAGAATAATTGGGATCCCAAAAGAAGAAGAAAGAGAGAGAGGGGCAGAAGGTATATTGGAGCAAATTATAGCAGAGAACTTCCCTAATTTGGGAAAGGAAACAGGCATCAAAATCCAGGAGGCACAGAGAAGCCCCTCAAAATCAATAAAAATAGGTCAACACCCCGACATCTAATAGTAAAACTTACGAGTCTCAGAGACAAACAGAAAATCCTGAAAACAGCTCGGGATCAGAGATCTATAACCTACAATGGTAGAAACATTAGATTGGCAACAGACCTATCTACAGAGACCTGGCAGGCCAGAAAGGACTGGCATGATATATTCAGAGCACTAAATGAGAAAAATATGCAGCCAAGAATACTATATCCAGCTAGGCTGTCATTGAAAATAGAAGGAGAGATAAAATCTTCCAGGACAAACAAAAACTAAAAGAATTTGCAAACACGAAACCAGCCCTACAAAAAATATTGAAAGGGGTCCTCTAAGCAAAGAGAGAGCCTAAAAGTAACATAGACCCCACAGCAAATATCATTCTCAATGGGGAAAACTGAGAGTTTTCCCCCTAAGGTCAGGAACATGGCAGGGATGTCCACTATCACCACTGCTATTCAACATAGTATTGGAAGTCCTAGCCACAGCAATCAAACAACAAAAAGAAATAAAAGGCATTCAAATCGGCAAAGAAGAAGTCAAACTCTCACTCTTTGCAGATGATATGATATTTTATGTGGAAAACCCAAAAGACTCCACCCCAAAACTGCTAGAACTCATACAGGAATTCAGTAAAGTGACAGGATATAAAATCAATGCACAGAAGTCAGTGGCATTCCTATACACCAACAACAAGACAAAAGAAAGAAATTAAGGAGTCGATCCCATTTACAATTGCACCCAAACCATAAGATCCCTAGGAATAAATCTAACCAAAGAGGCAAGGAATCAATACTCAGAAAACTATAAAATACTCATGAAAGAAATTGAGGAAGACACAAAGAAATGGAAAAACGTTCCATGCTCATGGATTGGAAGAGCAAATATTGTGAAGATGTCAATGCTACCTAGAGCAATCTACACATTTAATGCAATCCCTATCAAAATACCATCCACTTTTTTCAAATAAATGGAACAAGTAACCCTAAAATTTGTATGGAACCAGAAAAGACCCCGCATAGCCAGAGGAATGTTGAAAAAGAAAAGCAAAGCTGGTGGCATCACAATTCCAGACTTCAAGCTCTATTACAAAGCTGTCATCATCAAGACAGTATGGTACTGGCACAAACACAGACCCATAGATCAATGGAACAGAATAGAGAGCCCAGAAATGGACCCTCAACTCTATGGTCAAGTAATCTTCAACAAAGCAGGAAAGAATGTCCAATGGAACAAAGACAGTCTCTTCAACAAATGGTGTTGGGAAAATTGGATAGCCACATGCAGAAGAATGAAACTGAACCATTTCCTCACACCACACACAAAAATAGACTCCAAATGGTTGAAAGACCTCAATGTGAGACAGGAGTCCATCAAAATCCTAAAGGAGAACACAGGCAGCAACCTCTTTGATCTCAGCCGCAGCAACTTCTTCCTAGAAACATCGCCAAAGGCAAGGGAAGCAAGGGCAAAAATGAACTACTGGGACTTCATCAAGATAAAAAGCTTTTGCATCACAAAAGAAACAGTCAACAAAACAAAAGATAACTGACAGAATGGGAGAAGATATTTGCAAATGACATATCAGATGAAGGGCTAGTATCCAGAATCTATAAAGAACTTATCAAACTCAACACCCAAAGAACAAAAAAATCCAATCAAGAAATGGGCAGAAGACATGAACAGACATTTTTCCAAAGAAGACATCCAAATGGCCAACAGACACATGAAAAAGTGCTCAACATCGCTCAGCATCAGGGAAATTGAAATCAAAACCTCAATGAGATACCACCTCACACCAGTCAGAATGGCTAAAATTAACAAGTCAGGAAACGACAGATGCTGGCGGGGATGCAGAGAAAGGGGAACCCTCCTACACTGTTGGTGGGAATGCAAGCTGATCCAGCCACTCTGGAAAACATTATAGAGGTTCCTCAGAAAGTTGAAAATAGAGCTACCGTACGACCCAGCAATTGCACTACTGGGTATTTACCCCAAAGATATAAATGTAGTGATCCGAAGGGGTATGCGCACCCCGATGTTTATAGCAGCAATGTCCACAATAGCCAAACTATGGAAAGAGCCAAGATGTCCATCAACAGATGAATGGATAAAGAAGATGTGGTATGGATATACAATGGAATATTATGCAGCCATCAAAAGGAATGAAATCTTGCCATTTGCAATGACGTGGATGGAACTGGAAGGCATTATGCTGAGCGAAATAAGTCAATCAGAGAAAGACATGTATCATAGGATCTCACTGATATGAGGAATTCTTAATCTCAGGAAACAAACTGAGGGTTGCTGGAGTGGTGGGGGATGGGAGGGATGGGGTGGTTGGATGATGGACATTGGGGAGGGTGTGTGCTATGGTGAGCCCTGTGAATTATGTGAGACTGTTGAATCACAGACCTCTACCTCTGAAACAAATAATACATTATATGTTAAAAAAAAAAAAAGATAGTAGTAAGGAAAAAATGAAGGGGGGAAAATTGGAAGGGGAGACAAACCATGAGAGACTAGGGACACTGAGAAACAAACTGAGGGTTCTAGAGGGGAGGGGGGTGGGGGAGTGGGTTAGCCTGGTGATGGGTATTAAAGAGGGCACATACTGAATGGAGCACTGGGTATTATACACAAACAATGAATCATGGAACACTACATCAAAAGCTAATGATGTAATGTATGGTGATTAATGTAACATAATAATAATAAAAAAAAGAAAGTAAAAAAAAAA
>NW_025408839.1:0-48807 GCF_002201575.2 Neomonachus schauinslandi | reverse complement strand
GTCCCCGCGCGGCCGCGGGATCGGCCTCTCCCCTCCCGCGCCCGCGCTGGGGCCGCCCGCAGCCTCGGCCCCTCCCGCCGCCGCCCCCGCGCGCTCCTCCGCGGGGCTGGCGCGGCGACGCCCTGGGCGGCGAGAGCCTCCGCGGCCGCGGAAATCTGTACACATCGCACGGGGAGTCTGGTAGCTGGGTCTCTGTGGCGCAATCGGTTAGCGCGTTCGGCTGTTAACCGAAAGGTTGGTGGTTCGAGCCCACCCAGGGACGACAGCGCTCATTTTCCTGAGACAACTTCGAGACGGATTCATTTTAAAACGGCAACCGTGAGATTTTTAATCGAATAGGAGAGTACGACGCTACCGTACGTCTGGGACGGAGGAAGACCATGTTGTCTCAGTATTTGTCGCCCAGCGGGGGTGGATCTAAGAGCGGGGCTTGGTAATCCAATTCCACTGTATGTCCACGGGAAATTGGCACACGTTCTTCGGGAGACCGGCCCAAAGATTGTGCTTCAACAGCACTAGTTATAATGGAAAGGGGGGAAAAATGCCCCTTGACAAGTGAGTGAATAAATGCCACTGGTTTCTTCTCGGAAAATCTGGTACCACCAGAAAGTAAATGTCCTTATTCAATATTGCCTTATCTACTGCCAAAAGGATCCGAGGAGCTGTTCGATGAAAATATGCAAGGGGAGTCACCTGAAAGTATGTGGAGGCATAATCACCCTATGTAACTGTCTGCTAAATGAAGCTCTGTTACAGCTTTTGGACAATGGACTTGAACCTAGACGAAGGTGTTAATGTTTGCTCTTAGATCGCTGACAGAATTTTCCCTGAAATTAAACTCGGGCAGAAATTGTATGGGTTCCTGTTAAAAGGTTTTGAAGGATGTATTTTCAACTCTGGTCTCACAGAAGACACAGATATTTTTCAAGCAGATGGTTCACATGAGACTTTCTATAAAGATAGAGAACCACACGATAACATGATAAGGTGATGATAATTAATTTCTGCCAAGATTGAGGTTATGGGGTGAGTGCTTTGTCTCTGGGATGTACTTTTCATGGATAGAATTTAGAGACCTGGAAGAAAAAATAGTTAAACTGCCTCACTCGGCTGTCCTTCAGGGAATGTCTTGGCAAATGCTGGCTGATAATTACTTCTCCAATAATTGTTGATAATAAAATATCCTCTGTTGTCTAGTTAGGAGCCCTTTAAAAAGGAGACACAGTGTTGTACAATTTCAGAGCAAGGAGTAGCCCCCCAAAATGTTCTTAGGTAGGGGCCTCTCTGATGCTCAAAATTCCAAACTTTCCACTCATACTTAAGGATAGCCTACAGTGGAAACAAGGAAATTAGGTCATAAGATCATTTCTATACCGTTCAAATCTAGTATAACATTTCAAGATGAGGAAGGCATAATATTTGCTAGTACTTAAGTTATGGGGACTTAGAAAGCACAACCTTCCACTTTAACCTGAGTGTTCTTATACTAGGTTGTAAGCTCCTTGAGGGAAGAGACGATTTTCTGTTCTTAATGATCATTTTAGGTTCCAATTTCCTTCAAGATACAGTTCAAATTGTTGAGTGTAGGGCTTTCCCCTACCATGTTACTGCATGAAACCCTCTAGTGGTTATATGCATTTACCAGGAGCTTCAATGGCCCATTCTGCCTTGTACCCTGCCCCCCCATCTCTTTCCCTTTGCCCTGATGTGCCAGTCCCCACCTCCTCTGTACTTACCTGGGTAACATCTGCTGAGGAGTTACCTTCTCAGGGAAGCCTAGCCTGATGCTGCCTCTGTCTGATTTAGGCACCCCTCCTCTAGTCATTCTGAAACCAGGGAGTTACTTGTCACCTACACCAGCATATGAACTCCTTGAGTGTAGTGACTAGGGCTTTATTTACGTTGTTTGCTCGTCTAGCACAGGTCTGTCACATAGCATATGCTCAGGACCGAAGCATTCCCTGCCTTGTCGGAGTATGTGATTAACAGGGACGGACAGTCAGATAAAAATGCATATGATGAAGTGTCAGCATAAGGGCCAGAGAAGAATGTTCCCAGGTAGTAAATGAGGAAGCCAACATAGATAGGCTGGATTGTGTCTTCACGGAGGATCCGAAACAATCCTGAAAGATCTGGACAGGCCAGAAGGCAGGGGAGGGCTATTTAAAGCTGGCAAAATTTGGAGGCAAGATGGGGGTGGAGAGGAGAGGAGCATAACCAGAATATAGAATAAATGTACTTGAATAGAGTGCACTGACAATGTTCTTAGCCTGTGGAAGGGCCCTGAAGAACAAAGCTGGAAGCTAGACTTTACCCTATAAAGCAAGGGAGTAACTGTTAAAGGTGTCTGTTTCAGGACATAATGAAATTTATTTTAGATGGTTGGTCTGGCAACAGAATAGGGGAAATAAGAGATCAGAGAACAGTTAAGAGGCAATTATATTTCAAAGGAGTAGGCAATGAGGTGGGTCTAGAAAAGAAGGATGTAATTCCAGGGAAGACTGGATAAGACTTAGGGACTGAAACAGGAGGGAAGTGGGTAGGGTGATGCCTACATTTAGAGCCTCGGTGCCCCAGGAAATGGTGATAGTGGTTTTGCTTGATACTGGGAATTTGGGGGGGTCTTAAAGTAATCTTGAAATTTGAGAAATTATAAATTGCCCATACTTTTAATTTACTTACTTGTGGCTGGTTCTCCACCATGGCGTTCATCTAAAACCTAGTCCCAGAATCAATCATCATTTTTTTAAGTTTAATTTCATTTTAAGTTAAACTTCATTTATTTAAGGTAAACTTCCCAAGAGACTACTTTAGGGGTCCACGGAGCCCTGTAAAAACCTGAATGGGAAGCTAAGGACCCTCTCCCCACAATGTACACATTCACAGAAATAAATTTATTTACAGTGTCCAAGGGAGTCACAGAATCTGGAACAGATTTCTGGGCCCCCACTCCACCACCAATTTTGAAGGCTTTGTACTGTATTTATTCTATTTGTAATCTACTTACTGGTAAAGGTTATAAAGTGTGTCAAATCCAGAGTGTTTAGGTATGGAAAATTACTAAACTGAAGATTTTAAGGTAATGTAAAGAACTAGAATAGTCTAATACTATTGACAAGCCACAAAGAAACCATTTTTTTTTTACTGATCAATTAAGTAGATATGTAAAATTAATAATAAATGGCTTGAGACAACAAAGCTGCTTTGGAGTTTTAACACTTAATACCTTATTGTTATAATCTGGAATGACTGGGTGTGAAGGGCTTTACTATATGGATCAGTTCAGGGTCGCTTCTATAGGGATTTATAGCAGCAGCAGCTGATTTGTGTTTCTTTTCTTGAGACTTACTTTAATGACACCCAGCAAACTGTCATATTTTATTACCCCCTTCTAGGAATGGAGCCATTTTTCATTGCTTTTTTTTTTTTAGTAAAAACAAAACAACAGAAATTGTCTGTCAAAGAGGACTCAAACTCGTTATTCCCAAAGATAAAGTGACAGAGTAGGGCACCTGGGTGGCCCAGTTGGTTAAGCGACTGCCTTCGGCTCAGGTCATGATCCTGGAGTCCCGGGATCGAGTCCCGCATCGGGCTCCCTGCTTGGCGGGGAGTCTGCTTCTCCCTCTGACCCTCCTCTGTCTTGTGCTCTCTGTCTCTCATTCTCTCTCTCTCTCAAGTAAATAAATAAAATCTTTAAAAAAAAAAAAAAGTGACAGAGTAAATCAAATATACACTTTAAGGAGATCCTCAACTACCTTGGCAATAAACTGAGAAGTAGATTATTATAGATTATCATATGTATGTGTGAGCATAGTGGTAATTTATTTATACTTAATTGAACAATATATTCACTTAGAGTATAGGCTAGTCTGATGGTTGGAATTCACTCAAATAAATACTGCAGAGGTGAAAATCTACAATGGATAGGACTCAACATAGAACTGAAGTTTGAAATGTAGAATTTCTCCACGAATTATCAAGCATGGAGATTCTTCACATAGCCAGTGGTGACATCAGTTTACAACTGCAAACGTTTTGCCATCCTGCTAAATTGTCCTGGTTTACATTGCCTTAGGGCTGGGGGAGCATCAAATATGTGGTATGTTGTAGTGGTGTGTATTTTGGGGAGTGGAAATGACCTTGCTAAATCATAATACCAAAAGGAAAGGACTATAAAATAATGTAAAATTTCTGCTAAACCGTTAAAAATGGTCAACCAGAAACCAAAATTGCCACATGGCAGAGAAAAGTTTAATCCTTTTATACTTAAAGAGCAGATATAAATGATTAAGACTCCCAATTCAACCACCACAGGACGGGAGGCCCACAGTGCTCCTCATGCTCCTTCTTCACATACCTTTCTCCCAGTCTCCGTCTTCAAAAGACCCCCTTCTCAAGAGGGATGCTGCAGTTAGAACTCATGATCCTCCCAGTCTCCTCTCCCAGAGAGAACTCATCATAACCTGCAGTTTATCTCCATCACTCTGTGACTCCAAGCCTCCTGGGACATTAAACTCTAGATCTTATCTCTCCCAACCTTCCACTCCTATCCAGCACTTAACCCAGCCCCCACCCCCACCCCACCAGCATCTTCTGGGATGCATGGTCTGTCACTGACAGGCCTTCCCATGTCCTCAACTTCCTGAACACTCTCTTCCCTGCCCTATGCTAATGAACTCTGAACATCTGTTGAAGAAACCGCTCCCTCAACAGCCCTGTCAGGTGTTCCTGGCTCCTTGTTGCCTTTTCAACCACTGTTCCCCCATCTTCATTATAACCCTCCAGTGCCTTAGAAGCACAAACCTTTTGAACTACTCACGTTGCTCCTCTCCCTGCCATCGCCCATTTTCATGGTCTTCCGCCTTTTCTTGAGGATTTTAGCTCCTGGCTTACTGTATATTTCTTTCCACCAGGACTCCTCTGCCATTTAAATGACTTTGCCTTCCACAGAGACTATCCATACATCATCCTGGCCTCTTGATTTATCTACTCACTTTGCATGGACTTCTCACCCAATGCTCATTTGGCCATGCACTTCCCTTATGCTATACTTCAGACCTTGTTATCACTGTTCCCAAAAGCTCAATTTCAAGCACACTACTTTCTAACCAGCTTACTTGCTCCACTAATCCCACTCTGACATTCTTTGAATCCACTTCCAATCCACTGAGATCTGCCACCACTTTTTAAATGCTCATCACCTGTCTTATGTCCCTACATCCTTCCTTATCCATCACTATCATCATTTTCCTTTCATAAAACCTTAATTCCTTTTCTCCTCTGTCTTATTTGCCTGGCAATACCTCTAACCTTGGATGAATCCAACTTCCCACCTATTCTTTCTTTCCTGAGCAGCAAATGTGATTGGAGAAAAAATAAACAACCATCTTGGCTCATCTCAGTTAAATTTATGGCCACAAACTTCTGGTGGATTCTCGGCACTGCCTAGCAAGCTATGCTATGTCCCTGTTCAATTAGCTCTCAAGACTAAAAATTCTAACCTCTCCTCCTCAATTTTCAACTCCTCCTCCCCTCATACTCTCCGCTGGTAATTTTACTATGTTCCTGAGAAAATTAAAATGTGACCTTTCTCACTCTCTAATCATCACATCTCCTAATATCTGTATCCATATACTTTGTCTTCCCTACTATTAAAATCAATTAACTCTTCTAGCTCCTAAGGTCACACCTCCTTTTATATACTGGAGCTCAGCCCTGGAGAAATTTACTCCTGCAACTGTCCTTCCTCTCATCTACAACATCCATAGGAGCTTCAGGTCCACACATACACATACTATGACATCGCCCATCTTAAACACATTAAAAACGTTGATCCCACATTCCCTCACCAAGAACCAGGTAAATGTTTCAAAAGGGTCGGTCTCGGTCTGCACTTTCTCATCATCCCTTCACTTGTCTCGGCTCCACTGAACTGTCCTCACCAAGTTACCAAGGAGTTCTCAATTACCAAAGCCAATGGTCAATTCTCAGTCCTCATGTTACTCTAACTTCTCAGCAGCATCTGACAGATCGGCATCCTTCCCTCCTGAAGAAAAGCTTTCTTCCCTTGATTTTCAGGACACCACACTCATGTGGTCTTCCTCCCACGGCCCCTCTTGTTCCCCAGAGCTATTTTAACTCCCTAAATGACCCCATCCTTTATTGTGATATTAAATACAATTCACACATTCATAATTCCTAAATGAGAATCTCTAGTGTCCGCCTCTCCTGAGCCCCAGAATTGCAGATCCATCTTCCTATTAAAGTGGAACCTAAAATATCCAAAACTGAATGAATGAATGCTTTCCTTTAAATTTTTTCCTTCCGAAGTCTGTCCCATCTCAGTAAACGGCATGACCCATCTACTCAGGCAACAAAACCTGAGATTCCTCTTTCTGCCCCATATCCAACCCATCAACATATCCTGCTGGCTCTACTTTTGAAATGCAGCAGTAATCCAGCTACTTTTTAACACCTCCACAGCTCACCCTAAACTCTGGGGAGGCTGTAACAGACTATTGCTTCTATTCACACTGGTTGTACTCATTCTCCACACTTCAGTGATCCTTTTAAAACTGAGACTAGATCATGTTATGCCCTTACCCAAAACCTTTCAGTGGCTTCCATTATTCTCAAGCATAGACAAGGTCTTCGCTATGGCCCACAAAACCACACAAACGCTGGCTTCTGCCAACCTCCTTAATCTCATGTTCTTTCCCTTTCTCACTGCTCAGCCACGTCGGCCTTCTCCCTGTCCTCAATCTTGCTAAGGACCCTCACTCCTCAGGACTTTTGTTCTTCCCAGAATGCCCTTCCTCCAGTCACATGTCCAACTCCCTAACTTCACCAAAGTCCCTGCTCAGATGACACCCACCTCCAAGAAACTTCCCAAGTGCATTCAGTATGAGTTCTCCCATCCGCTGATGTTTAGTGCTGACGTTATCTAGTCAATCCTCATTATTCAGATTCTGTATTTGTGATTTTGCTTACTTGCTAAGATTTATTTATAACCTTAAAAATCAGCACTTACAGGGGCACCTGGTTTGGCACAGTTGGTTGGATCTCAGACTCTTGGGTCTCAGCTTAGGTCCTACTAATCTCTGGGTTGAGATCGGGCCCTGCGTTGGGCTCCACCCTCAGCATGGAGTCTGCTTGAGACTCTCGCTGCCCCTCTCTACCCCTGCTCTCTCAAATAATCTTAAAAAAAAAAAAAATTAACATGCTTTTGTGGTCATTATGGACACCCACAGAATCATCCAACACATATGACCCCAGTTGAGGTCTAACAACTCAACACTGCCTTTTTGATTCAGCTCTCATACTGTAAATACATGTTCTTTTTACGACATATTTAGTGCCACATTTCTTTGTGTGCTTTTTGTTGATTTCAGTTTAAAATGGCCCCCAAGTGCAGTGTTAACTTCTGTCTGGTGTTCCTAAGCACAAGAAAATTGTCACTTGCCTTACAGAAAAAACTCATGTGTTAGATAAGCTTCATTTGGGCATGACTTATAGTGCTGTTGGCCTTGTATTCAATAGGAATGAACCAACAATATATATTACATAAGGTGTCTTTAAACAGAAACACACAAAAAACAAGGTTATGTGTTGATCAGCTGACAATAATGTTGTGACCAGAGGCTCACAGGAACCTAACCTTTTATTTCCCCTAGGAGCAATGGTTCAGTATTTCATGTTCATAGAATGCTCTCGGAAACTTTACAGAGCCACCACAAATAAGAATCAACTGTATCTCCTATGACTACTTAACATTATATATGTACTTTCTTGTTTAGAAGGCAAGTTCCTCTAAAGAGCAAAAAATTTTTTTTTTTACTGCTTGATCTCTGAGGTTTATTACAACACTGCTCGGTACTTAGCAGAAATCTAGAAATACTTAAATTAATAACAAGGATGAACAAGCAATTCTTCAGAGAAACTCAATTGGCCAATAAAGTCATAGAAAAAGTTATATAAACATGTAACTTTATTATATAAAGTTATATTTAACCTCACTAGTAATCATGAAAATGCAAATAAAAACAGCCAAGGTTTTTTTTTTTTCACCCTCAATGCTACTACTTGGTGGTGAGGGTTCAAGAAAGCCAATCATGCAATCATTAAAAGACTTTAAAATGCGTATCCTGTGATCCAGCAATTCCACCCCCAGAAAATAAGACCTGGGTCTGTGCAAAAACTTAACAATAATTGCTGTGGCACAATTAATAACAAAACGGTACAGATCATCTCAAAATCTAAAGACTGGTGAAACAATGATAATCCATACAATGTTAATATAACATAGCTATCCAAAAGCTGTCAAAACTATGATGGAAAAATGCTCATTAAACATTAAGATCGTACAAATAGGTACAATAGAATTTTTAAGTCTACATGTATAAAAATATGAAAATGTTTGTAGTAATTACCACTATTACCAGTAGTTAAAATGGATGATCCAAAATCTTCATATTTTTCTGTATTTGCCCAATTTCTCCTGACAAACATGCAGTACTTTTGTAATCAGAAAATGGGGGGGGGGGATTGGGAGTAAATTGGACAAATCAATCATGAAGTGCCGAGTCCCTGGCAAAGTAAATATCCCAAGACCGCCACCCTTAAAACCTTAGTAACGGTTCCTACTAACTCCAATCACTACAGCAGTGGTGCTGTTCAAGCATCCAAACTTTAAATGACAACTGATAGGTGGAACACATACTTCTAAGCACTGTAGTAACCATGCTCCTCAATCCCAGCCATACAATTTACTAAGCTCTGTGCTCTTTCTTTATCTGTTAAATGTGATAATGGTATCTCGCTCACAGAAATGTTGGGGTTTTAATGAATTAGTGTTTCATACAAAACAGAACCCATATAGCAAGCCTAATAAGCACCTGGTTATTATTTTCTCCCAAAACAGAACTGTTGGATGGTGTCCCACTTTCCTCGCAGAAATACCATGTGCTGGGAGAAAGAGGGCATTTATGATAATGTGAACTCTTATTAACACAAACATAGATTATTTTCCTGTTAGAGATCATTTATTAAACGTGTAACATTACTTAAGAGTTCTAGTAACAAGGTTTCCTGCCATCTTTTGTAAGTAGAGAAGTTGTATGGGGGGAGGTTTACATTCCACAGCACTCAACTATTATATAAGAAACAGGCTTAGGGTCTTAATATGATCACAGAACCATTACCAAACAGTCACACATTCTATAGTCCATATACAATGAATTAAGTTTGTACAAACTAGTGTTTTTCCTGAAACAGTGTAACCAAAATTAAAATGTAGAAATTTAATGTACCCAACTGTAAAAAATGCCAGAAACTAGACATTAGTTTTCTAGTTTTCATTCTGAAATCCTCCTTGTCCTATAATACAAAATGAAGCAAACAAGGAAAACCAGTTTTTGATCATTTTAATTTGTAAAACAGATTACATGCTTTGTGAGTAGAACCAAAGGAAAAGCCTTCAATAGCTTACGTTTTGTTCATGACAAGGCCAGTGTGTAAACACTACTTAATAACATACTAAGTTTTTCCAAGAGCAGTAATAAATATTAAACTAAAAAGAGGTAACATGCACTCAACAACTCTCAAACAGATATTCATCAAAATGAGGTAAGTCTAATGTGTCATTTGCTAAAGAATTTAATGAAGTGGAAAAAAACTCATCAAAAATATCAGTCTTCATGGAACTTTCCAAGTTCAATGTCCTAATGCAGACATTATTTGTCAGTGAGTCTGGCTGAACTTCACACTGATTTTTCTTGCTGGGGCTACAGTAATTATGGTCCTGTCTCAGATGTGTGTTTTGGGGAATATCATTTAATTCAGTAGACACTGGTGCTGGGATGTGGTCATCTCCCATTTCTAAATACCTAAAGTCAGCCTCCCCATTTTCTGAGTGCTCTGTTGAGACAACAGTTGTAGGAGACAGTAATTCTGCTAAAATTTCCTCATGACTTTGACTACTATATGGAACCGTGGTGCACCCAGATTTATTATCAGCAGTATCAATCTGATACTGTAGTTCTTTTAACAAGTCTTCTATTGATTCACAATCATTTGGAGACCCACAGTGGGACACATGTTCTAAATTTTCAGTTGGAGGTGTTCCTTTTTGGGGGGAAGACATAAGAGCAGCTAATTTCTTCTTTTTTGCCTTAAGTTTTTTAAGAAGTTTTAGACGAAGTTTATGAATCTGACCCTCAACTGAGTCTCCGTGGTTTACTGGAGAAACACCATTTTCTTTTACACAAGAATCGTGACTGTGGTGAGCTCCACAGGAGGGGTTTTCACATTTCTTCAAAGCGTGTGAATCAGCAGTAACACTAGCACATACACGAGAAGTTGTGCTACCAGACGATGGATGGCTTGATGGAGGGTTACTAACTGTAGGAGGCTTACTTGCACACCTATTGGCTTTCCTCGATGCCCGGTTAGCCTTTTGGTTTATGCCTTTCGTTTTAAAGCCACCAAAATTACTTGCCCCCTTAACCGAAGGCTGCAAATCAGTGACAGTGTTTCTATTATGAGCTGAAACACAAGGTGGCATAAAAGAAGCACCCTTGCTTAATAAGCCTTTAACCCAACTTCCTACAAATGGTTTCTTCTGAGTTTCTTTCAGAGATGAATTCTGTACTGACTTCGCTGTTACGGTTTGAGAAAATGCCACAGTTTCATTTTTTTTCAAATTAGATACCTGAGCTATAACAGCTTGTTCTGGTTTTAATTTCTCAGTTTTGGGTGAAAGATACTGTTTTAATGGAGTGTCCTTCTTTAGGGCAACTGTACCCTCAACTTCTACTGGCTTTACTCCGTTTATAGGGTCAGTAGCATGCGTAGTATTCACAGGTTTAGTAATTACGGTGTCTTCTGTACTCGGCTGTGCCAACTGCATGTTTGCCCCTACAATTTGAGATGGCAAGCCTACATTCACGAATTGGTCTTGAGTAAGCTTTTCAACACACGGAGCTGATACTAAAGAAGCCATTAGTGACTCTTCTGATTGCAAGGTATTTGTTTTGCCAACTCCTGCATTTTCTGCCACAGGTTCATTTTCTAAGAGAAAACATTCAGAGTTAACCTGTATTTCTTCAAGTGTCAAAGACAAAATATTACTGTCAACCCAACCTTCTGGACCTGAAAGTACATGATGCCCATGCGTTACAGATGCACCCTGTGAGAGAGGGCTCGGTGCAACTGCCGTCCCGGTTGTGCAGGGCGGCTCAGCAGAGGCAGTGTCACCCCCAGAACACCATGTTGGAGCGGCTGGTTTCTCATCACCGAGAGCAGCCTCCTCCTTAGCCTTTTTAAGTGGAAGGCAGGCAGATGCTTTATCTGTCATATGAGATGTTTTTCTTTCCCAAATAACAATATGTATCTCTGAAGCAGGAACTTCAAATTTCTCACACCTTTCAGAACGTAGACCTTTAAGGTCATCACATTCCAGCCAACTTCCTGGAGGATGAGGAAAGTTCAGTAAATGAGGTTAGACATTCAAAACCCACCAGCCGAGGTTCACTTTCTTCTGGCCATTTTAACTGCTATATCCCTGAATATCCACCAAAAGAGAACACTCAAGAACATGGCCTTATACTTATGTCACCATTTTTCTCTGCCAAGGTTAAAGTCCTTATTTGGCTAATAAAAGTTATAGACTAACATCCAGAAATTTGAAAAACTGAGATAGTTTTTACCCTTTCCTACAATACCCACAAAAATCGAGAGAGAAGTCTATTTAATTTTTGTGACTTAGAATACAGTATATCACCCAATTTATCCAACAACATCAGAAAATGGATTAAATTTTTCCATATATATGAATTTTCAAGATAAATGAAGCCTATTACCCTCAAGTACCCACATTTGTTTCAATTCTTATTTCAATTCAATTCTTCTCTTTTTTTTAGTTAAAAAAAAACCTTAGAGGTTTTTAGGTGTTTGCTTATTTTATTTCTGAGCTTCTATTTTCTCATTTGTCAAGTGAAAACGAAGTGATAGATTACAAGGGAAGAGGTTAACCTCCTCTACACACAAAAAAAGCCCCAAGAAAACCATTCACTAAATTAATATGGATACACCCTTATAAACCACACGAACCTATTATTTCTTCTTTTATACCCATTAAAACTTTGAGACTCTTTTGTTTGCTTACGTCAGTGGTTCACCACCACACATGCACATTAGAATTACTTAAGTCACATTTGGGCCTAATCCCCAGAGATCGATTCAATGACAGGGGAAAGCCAAGACATTTTTATAAAGTAACCGTGATTTTTATATGGTGTCAGGGATGGAAACCATGTAACTATCTAACCTACCTGAAAAGGATTTCAGATTCCCTGGAATGTAGTAAAAAATTAAAATAAATAAGTTGCTTGTTTAGTTTTTGCTTATGTTATTGAGAACCACTTCCCCCCAATTCTGAAGTAGGGTAAAACTTTAAGGTGACAGTATTTATAACACGGATTTTAGTTTGCAAAGTGCTTTTACAACACATTATTGTGTCATCCACCCAAACTATCCCCAAGAGGAAAATATCAAATATAAAAAGTGTCCAAACAATAGAAAAGAGAAAAAAATATCAAAGAGACCCCTTACCAACAGCCTAATATGACACTTTACGGGGCTGAGTGGTCTTGTTTAAGACAAAGTGAACATTGTGAGAAAAACAAACTCAGTATTAAACCATATTAGATACGTGAAAGGAAAAACTTAGCAAAAATTATGAGCCATACTATTTAACCTTCTATTGAAAAGTTTAATTATTGAAATAAAGGCTTTATCTTAGATAAATTATGAATTTCAGATATCGTTTCACAGTTCTAGAAATAGATGTTTACTTTTCTTTTTTTCAATTTTTTTTTTCTTTTTAAGTAGGCTCCATGCCCAATGTGGGACTTGAACTCACAACCCTGAGATCAAGAGTCACATGCTCTACTGAGTGAGCTAGCCAGGCACCCAAGAGATGTTTATTTTTATTTATATTACTAACATCTGCAAACTAAGCAAAATTTTTGTCCTTTCTCAAATAAAAACCTTCAGTACGATGCACTTTCTTTTTAAAAGCAGTACGTGGTTACATATCTAAAAAAATCAAAATCGCCACCATTCATTTTTCTATACTGACCATGTATTTCTCATGGAGTAAAAGCAAACATACTAAGTGGGAAAAAGCAAACTGTAAACCAACAGTATTATATGATCTCCTTCTCTGTCCAGAAAAGAAATATGTATATGCATGTGTATACCCATACTTACACACAGCAAAGATAAGAGTGATTCTAAACTAGAGTGACACAGGAGAGGAGGGGCAGAAGAATTAAAGGCAAGGGCAAGACATGAGAGGAAAAAAAGAGTCAAGGCCAAGTTTGCCTTTAAAAAAAAAAAAATCTAGAGTTTGGCCTCTATGCCTATTATCATAAAAGAAAAAGGTTTAAATACTTACCATCCGCATCCAAAATCCATGTTATAAAATGATTATTTGCTTGGTACTGAATTACAGAAGTTATTTGATAAAGACAGCCTTCAAAATGAAATGAATAGTGCTGCAAGTGGTTATGTGGCAAGCCTTCCACAAAGTGCAACATGAGTAGGGGAGACACTCTGTGGGAGAGAAAGGCAAATGAAGTCAAACAAATGTAACGCCCTGTTCCTGGTTACACAAAAGATGGTCTGAAGCAAGGAAGTCACACATAACATGTTCAAGGCTAACTGCACTAATTTTTCTTGAGAACCTCCAGATGTGTGCCTTAATTAGAAACGGAGAACTCACTCTATGAAGTATGTAACAGTAAACCCTTCTCAGGATGGTATCAGTGACAGTTGGAAGCCATCATGCAGTAAGGCTCTAACACAGACCATTAAGCAAAAATTGCTCTGTAAGCCACAATGCTGCTTTGGCTTAAAGATCTCTTGGTAACATAACTACTCTGTAAAATCACAGGGAAAAATCCAGGCCTTTTACAATTTTCTTGGGCATCTAGTGCCCAAATGAATTACTTTTGTTTTATAGGTAGTATGTGAAACAAAGTAATAAACCTAAGACACTGAAATAAACATTTAAAAAACCTCAACATGCTAATAATTTGGTCTATTTCACTATTATTTCCAGAAGCAAAGAGGTCCAACAAAGTAAAACTTTTACTTAGAAAGTTTAATTTGTACCTAAAACAGAGAAGAAAATACAACATAATGGCTGATGTACTATAAACTTTAAGACATCCATAATTTCAAAAATATACTTTATCATTTCAGTAACATACCAAACCAGAACATAGAACCTAATGATGGGCCTCAGATAACCAAATTTAACAAAGCTCTCAGGATTTAAGAAAAATGATGAATATCTCTTTTCCCAATATTTAAACAGCTGTCAAACTTACTTAGCTTATCAAAATTTATTCAGCTGAAATGAACTTGAATCAATGTCCAAAATGCAGATTATTCAGACTGACAAGGAATAATTAATAAGTTATCTCTTGTCAATCATGTTAGAGGAACAATCAAGTCTTCAAAATTAAAGTACCTATAAATAAAAAGTGCTGTAACACTGTCTATAATGCTAACCCCCTTTGATTTTTATCATATCTACTTAATTGATCTAAGATACCACTGGTTATAACATATACCACTAGGAAAGAAAACTGCCAACTAAACTCTACCATGCCATCAATTCTTAGATGTTCTCCCATGTTAACATTTGAAGAGTGTGCCTTTGAATCAATGATCCACAGAGAAACTAGAGATCTGTTCTCACAGCTGGATATGCAGGCTTAGGCACCTGCATGACTCTGTAAGTACTAATATTTAATTCTCCTGGTCTCATATGATAGATACCTTTTCAAGATATCTTCTAAGGCTAGTTACTAAAACACTCTTGTTGATCCCTAGACTACAAAAACTCATGAACTTCCTGCCTTCTTTATGTGAGTTAAACACAGAAAGTGTTAAATAGGCTGCATTTCTTTCTTAATGGCATATTTAAAAACTGGTGCAACTTATAAACGATGGCATCTTGGATTCAATTAAAAAGCATATGCCCCCGCTCATCCTTTTCTACTTCATTTTCTTCTCTGGTCCCCTAGACTCTAGTGTCCCCTAAATGTTACAGGTTCCTCCTACCCATAATTCCAACTCATCTCATATGCAGCCTCTCAGCTGAGGGTACAACTTTACTCCTAGCTTGGCCACAGATTTTGTTCTCAGGCTTCTTCCTACCTGCAATGCCTAGCATGTCAAAGATGATGCTTAGAGCTGAGAGGATCAAGTTAGGTATGGACTCAACCATAAAAAAATTGGATGGGATGGCTTAACAGAACTGGAATGAGAGTCACAAGAGATTTCAAGCCAAGATCCATTTGCATTCACCTCCCTAACTTTAGGTTAAACTCCTCCTATTATAAGGATCTACCCTCAGGAGAAGAGAGAAAACAGAAAACAGAGAAAGCAGCACACAGGGAACTGTGCCAACTGCCCTGGCTACCCACAGACAGCAGGGAAACACCAAATCCCTGTCCTACAAAGAGCAGCCAGTCTTGTGCAAATGGCCTGGAGGACAAGTGTTTTATTTCTAATCCCAACTAATGTAACGTAGTAACTCATATTTTAGAAAATGCAAATTTAACAATGTGCATATATGTATTTCTGAACTGTAATAATGTAGGCTTTAGGCAAAAAAACTGCAAATATAATTTTTAAATCTCATTATATTTTAGATCTAATTACATCACTGAACGATTTCCCATTTCAGATTCTATGACAAAAAAATGAAATATATGAGTAAAATCAGATGTAATTAAAATAATTAGAATTGGTTCATATTAATTATAACAAAATACTTCTTCAGAAAAATTCAACTGTTAAACAAAGGTTTACAACTGTATTCTTCGGAGGTAAGTTCAAGGATCTCATAAAATAATAAAGCATTTTGTGCCACACAATGAAGATTTAAATTAAGAAACATAATTTTAACTATTTTATATATCAGTACTCCATCCAAACTTTTGTAGGGGATGGTTTAGTTTATCTGCTTGGAAGAAAGTCTCAAAATCATTATATTTAAAGATACTTTGATGACACTTTAATAAGACCTATAAGCAAAGACCAGAAACATCTAATTTCTCTTCTTAGCCTCCCCTAACCTTTAGTTTAAAAAAAAAAAAAAAAAATCACTGTTAAAAGCGAAGGTTTTTAAATTTTTTATATATTCTTTAAAAACGAAGTTTAAATAAATAAACTTTTCAAATGACAATCCAGGACAGTGGACCGGACTCCTAGAGGTGATCATGGCAGTAATGAGGTTCATTTTAGGAGTTTGTGAAGTAAAATTAAATCAGATTCTAAGTTGGTGCTCCACATCACCGTGCTCTGAATATAATTCCTAAATAATTTACTTAAAGTAGCAGATCTGAACTTGACAGATCTCATTCATCTGATTTATCAATGGACTCTTTCTAATGGGAACATATTAGAGATGTGGACTGCCTGAGACAAGGTGTTCAGGGAACTTACAACACTATTAGCTTTTAGAATGCTGTAAGGTGGAATTATGCATGATATCATGATGGGCCTAACTACTTTTAAGTTATCCTTAAAAACTATATTAAATTTGTTTCTAAATTCCATTAGACATCAACAAATCAAGAACATGAATTTCAAAGTAAAAAACTACAGAGGACTTTATAAATACCTTGTCATTTAAAATTTAAATGAAGTTTCACATACTAGTTCAATTTACTTTTGAATATAGTAAATGTCCAAACTATAAATTCTGCTTATAAATTGGCCTGTTAGAACTCTAAACACATTTCACATTGAAACACTTAGCGCATACACTGCCAAATCAGAGCACGAATCTTTAACATAAGTAAAGCAACATATTTGTGTAATTAAAAACTGTATGTTGCAATGTGACCAATTAACAGATCAAACAAAATAGTAGTATAAGTTTATCTTCAATGTGGGCTTGAGAAAAAGCAGGTATAACTGTTAGATGAAATTACATACACCAGGAAGCCTCAAGTAACCCAACTGTCCAGTACAGGATGGCAGATACCCACAACCTGCTACCCTTCTACCTCTTTCTCATCAAGGACAGGGCTTAAACAAAAAAAAACAAAACAAAAAAGGGCTCCTACAACACTCCAATCTCAAAGTTTGAAACCCCACACAGCCAAGAAAGACTATGGACTTCAGCTTAAAGGTACCTTCTCTTCTTTTCCACTCAAATGTTCCAAATGATAGTGAATGACCAAAAAAAAAAATGGTAGTAAACCAAAAGGACCAACAAGGGAAAGGAGACATAAGCAAACAAGAAAACAACAAATATTTTGAAAGCAAAAAGCAAACGGGAAAGTGGTAACTTAGCAGAATGGATGAAGTGATGACATGAGTGCTATGGAGTGGGCACACTGATGAGAAGAACTTATACACCTCACAGAACCTCTAGAAGACTCAATACTGATAGGTGACAGATGTTGAAGAATGTGGGGGTAAGGCCCTGAGCTAAAAACTGGGATAGTGACAGAGAGTATAAAGAACACTCCCACGGACCAGGCCCAGAGAGGAACTCTATAAACTGGAACACTGGAGCAGAAGGATGGAAGGTGGCAGAAGAAAGGTTTCTAGAAAAAAAGGGGGAGGAAGGAGGATTCAAAAACTGAGAAACATTTAAGTGTTTGGAAAATTTATTGATGGGTGTTTGAAGAATTTGGAAAAAATTCACAATGCATACATAAACAAAGCAAATGAAAACACAAGGAAATTAGTAATTCCAGGAAAAATGAAAAGTTATAAAAGAAATGAAACATAACCTTGTATACTGCTTGGCTGGAGGGAATATACGTATATTCATAATAATAAACAATGAGTACTGATTTAACAAAAAATGTAATCATACAGGAAGGAGGACAGGGAGAGGTTACACAGAAATGGGGCCCAGGTGTTGTTATCAGAGTCCTAGTCCTCAACTACTGTAAAAGGAGAAGACTATATAAAGACTATATAAAGAATAAGCACAGTGTTCTGAATTGTCACAGTAAATACTACCTTAAAGGTGTAAAGTAGATGCTTAAAGGAGAGGAGGTAGGAGGGGCACTGCTCTTTCTCCTTCTAAGTCTGGGCACTATTAGATTAGCTGAGAATTTATTACTTGGATGAAAACAAACCTTTAGTAAAGATTGAGGATTTCCTGGTACATCCTCCAAGGGCATCAGAAAAGGTTAACTGTTCTTTATGACACCAAATTATACTTCCAAACATTTCTTTACTGTAGAGTTAGAGGTGAGGGCGACTAAACCTTCAGGTTACACAGGATGTGTAAGTGTGTGAGTGTATTAACTAACAAAAGAGAGATAGACAAACTGCCTATATTGGAACTGACCCGAGTTTAAAATATGGGGCTTCTGGTAGCAATTTTAGAACAAAGTAATTCTGACCAGTGGTCCCACTGAGGACAAATAGAAAAGCTGGCGAAATATAATAAAAACACATCTGCTCAAAGGCAGAGAAAGCTTATAAGATGATGAAGAATTAGCAGCTCAAGTTCTGGGAGAAGATGGGAATTCAGACAGACGAGCCTGTGGTTCATCTTTGAGTCATCTTAGTTCTTGATATTACATTAAGGAAATCTCAGAATTCTAGTGACTCCAAGCAGTTGGCAGAGGAGAGAAAAACTGAAGATTAATATCCTTAAAGGGAGAAAAAAGGCAAAAGAAGAAAAGGCACCAGTAGCGTGGGGTCAGACAATCACCCTAAGACAGGTCTTCAGCGGTATTTTGTCTGGGACAGTTTGCTTACCGGCCAAAGTTCTCGATAGAGGGGCATTTTGGTAATTTGTAACTACGTTGTTTAATGCAAACTTCTGAAAAGTAGCTTGTAGTCAACACTTGCAATTCTACACATTAAATCCACCTTCATTTTGTTCTAAAAAGAGTAAGGCAATTTTAACTCACTTTTCCAATTCCATTTTTCTTATCTGTGACTTATTGCTGCAATTGTTACATGGACCAAAATGGGCAGCATTAAGTGGGTGCCACTCAGGGATGACATTTGTAAAAGTGACCAGATTCTTCGTATGTCTGCAAAAAAAAGAAGACATAACTTAAGTTCATTTACATCAATTTAAACCAATGCCTAAACCTTGGTTTCTTTATTCATACTTTCCTATTCCTCCCATGTAATAAATACGCCACTGTTCCTTCCAAACCATAGTAAAGCTCTCTGTGAAGCCTCTTCACCATAATTATGTGTATTTTTTCAGTTGTGAGATGAAGAAAATGTTCAAACCAGGATTTCTCAAGAGCAATACCACTGACATTTTGCACTGGGTAATTCTTTGCCGTGAGGCATTTGTCCTGTGCACTGAGAATGTTTGGCATCATCCCTGGCCTCTACCCACTAGATGCCACTAACAGCTCCAAATGTAGCAACCATTAGCTCCAAACACTGCTAAATGTCCCCTGAGGTGCAAAACAGTCCCTAGTTGAGAACCACTGTTTCCAAATTTATTAAGAGCTCACCCCTTACTTACAAAATTCACAATCTGGCTATCCATATTGACAACCGAAAAACGAAAAAAGGCATTTCCAAATATATAATCAGGAATACATACAACTCAATTTTCTTGATCTTTAAAAAATTAGAATACCAGTTGTGAAATAATTTTGTTTTCACAGGTTACAGAAGTTCTAAATTTGGACTTTAGCCTAAATACTTGACAGCAACAGACACCTAAAAAGATGATATTTAAAGATGTACACTAGGGGCGCCTGGGTGGCTCAGTCGTTAAGCGTCTGTCTTCAGCTCAGGTCATGAGCTCAGGGTCCTGGGATTGAGCCCTGCATTGGGCTCCCTGCTCAGCAGGAGGCCTGCTTCTCCCTCTGCCTGCCGCTTGTGTTTCCTCTCTCACTATAGCTCTCTCTGTCAAATAAATAAATAAAATCTTTAAATAAATAAAGAGGTACACTATATCTCAACTGGATTCACTTTAATAAAAATACCTTTAAAAGAGCAATTAATTACCTAAAAATACACTAGTTTTTTTTTTTTTTGTAAACAAATACTGTTCAATCAAGGTGAGATAAGCAGAGGCTGTTACAAATATACCAGTTCTCAGGGAAGCTAACATTTTAAAAGCAAAGCGGCGTAAAGTTATCACTAAAACTGAATGACTTATTTCTACTAAATTCTTGCTTCTCACAGACGACTGCTGAGTAAAGGCTCCTGTATTTTAGGCTATAAAAAGGAGTCTGTCTCAGCAAATAAATGTTAATGCTCCACATGACAGCAAACATTTTTGAGCACTTACTATGTGCAAAAGCAGGGTGCTGTGCTAAGCACTCGTCTCCCAAAAAACCCTAAGTGGCAGGTACCATTCTTCTCCCCATCTTACAGATGAGGAAAGTGAAATACAGAGCGCATATCAGATGATAAATGATAGACCTGAGATTTGAATACAGGGAGTCTGACTCCAAAAACCATGTTTTTAAACTGCCTCCAAAATATACTTTGTAAAGCAAGTAAAAGATCTTAAACTGGCCCTAAAAACAGCAGGACAAAACCATGAGTTTGCTGGATATTCTCCCATCAGATTTAGTGGAAATGTTTTAAACTATGATATATACTAAGATGTATTTAATGAAATGCCACTTCATTTTAGCTTTTCCTCTATAACTACTTATTTTTAGAACAAAGGAATTAAAAAAAAAAAAAACAGCAAACCCAAATGCCAGTGGCTTTTTTCCCTTGAACCCTCAGAGTTTTTTATATACACCTCCAAAATGCACTTAACATTTTGCATTCAAAGTAACTTAAGGCATCCAACAGATCAAAAATAATTACTAAGTCACTGGCCCTCAATTATGTGTTTATATGTTATCTCCCTAACTAGTCTGAATTTGGCCAGGATAAAGATTATTTTTCTGTTAAGTTCCTGGCACATAAAATATACTCAATGAAAAGCTGTCAAATAACTCAGATGTGGATTTTGGAAAAGCTGTAATTAAGCTGATTTTAATCATCAAGCTTGTTTATATTATTTAAAATCCAGGTGGTGATTTAAGGAGTATACCACAGTGAGCAGGAAAGTCTGAGGGCAAGAAACTTAAGCTTGGATTTTGTCACTTAGTAGTGTGTCACCTTGGACCTTGCCTATTTAACCCCTTTCAAGGTTCACTTTCCACATTTGTCAAATGAGGAGAAAATCAGATTAATTTATATAAATCAATGATAGAAGACCAGGAAATACTCGTTCTTATACTCATAGAAAATTATTTAAGTCCTAGATGAGAGTGAAATGCTTATTCTTACTCTGTTCTAATACTTTTGAGTTAACTGGTTAAAAAAAAGTTTTCTGGTTCTGTTGCTTGTATTCCCTAGAACATTCTCTCAGACTTGACTCTCCTTGACTGACCCCTACATACCAAAAATAATCTCAATTTAGATAATGAGTATCTAAGCAATAGTTTTCTCTCACATTTTTATTTAATAATTTTAAGAGACTCCAAATTTTCTAATTTGCCAGTAGGTAAGAAAAGAGGGAAGGATTGATCTCTTTTACAGTGATTTGAATAAATGACCAACAGAACCAGTTTGGTAATCTTTTTAATTGCCAACCAGGAACTTTCTGTGTGATGAAAACTTTCTGACTCCTCTTCCAAAATCTACTCTATTATGGGGTCAGTGTAAGGAAGCAAAAGAAATCCATTGCTGCTTTCTCCTCCATGGTTCTTCCCAAGTCCCAATCTCAGGGCATAAAATGATAGTGTGTCAATCACGACCCCTCTAATCCTCACCTAAGGGCATCAGGGAAGTAGAAAGTAGGCTGAGACAGCTCATTATGCAAGAGGAGTCTGGCATGGCTGGTCTTTCATGGAGGAATGGGAGAGCCTAAGTTACCTCTCAGAACCGCTGCCAGCCTCTGGGAGCCTCAAATCATAAAAACAAAACCAAACAAAAACCCTAGTTGCTACAGAGGAATAAACAAAACACGTATCATTTCAAGGAATTCTAAGAAATATTCTTACTCAGCAGGGAATCCAGAGGGGGAGCTGTGAGGGGAATATACTACTCTTCCCCTTTGTCTCCCCTTCCACTGAAGAACTTAAGAAAACTCCTACTAATTAACAATCCAGCAAACCATGGTTTTTTATTCTTCCAGTTTAAAAAAGCAAGCAAACTGTAGTTTGTGGAGCTCAAATTTTTCCTTTTAATCTTAACGGTGGGGAGACTTCAAGATATGGTGGGAAATTTTACTGAGCGCAGAAGGAACGAGGGAGAGAGCAGTACAAATGGAAGCAAGTTTTATTCAAATTTTATTATTTGGAACCATTTTCAATAAAATACGTCCATTTTTAAAGAAGAGAAAAACTAACCTATTTTGATACTTGTGTCCGCACTGTGAACATTCAAAGTTCCAAGAGAAAGAATACATGAAGAGCTTTTCAATGAGGGGTTCCATTTTTAAGAGCAGGGGAAGTGCAAACACAGGGCTTTCCATATCACCTTCAAAAAGAAAAGGGAAAATCATTGCTCATAATTAACTGAAAAAAGTGAACAAAAATTATTAACTTACCTTTTGTCACTACATTCACAGTACAAATATATGTGAAAATATATGAATATAGGACAGTTAAGTTATTCACAGTTGGGCAAGGGGAAGTGTTTAAGAATCTTTTTTTCCGGGCGCCTGGGTGGCTCAGTTGGTTAAGCGACTGCCTTCGGCTCAGGTCATGATCCTGGAGTCCCTGGATCGAGTCCCGCATCGGGCTCCCTGCTCGGCAGGGAGTCTGCTTCTCCCTCTGACCCTCCCCCCTCTCCTGCTCTCTCTCTCTCATTCTCTCTCTCAAATAAATAAATAAAATCTTTAAAAAAAAAAAAAAAGAATCTTTTTTTCCTCTTAGAGAGTGCAAGCACATGGAGGGGAGGGGCAGAGGGAGAGGGAGAGAGGGAATCTCAAGCAGACTCCCTGCTTAGCAGGAAGCCTAATGCATGGCTTGATCACAACCCTGAGATCATGACCTGAGCTGAAATCAAGAGTCATATGCTTAACCAACTGAGCCACCCAGGCTACGGGAAGTTTTTAAAACATTTTTCTAAAAATGTCTATCATAGGAAAGATTTAATTACCACTTCAGTCCCTGTCTTTCATTTTTCTTGGTGGACACTTATGGAAATGTTTTAAGGACAAAAGACCCATACTATCTCCCTCATATCTTTTTTAGCTTTTCTCTGGGAAAAAAAAAATCCTCAGAGCTCTAACAGCCCTAGGGTATAAAACAAAATTATAATATAGCATTATAAAAATTTTAATAAAGTATTATAAAAACAAAATAAAAATATATAAACAGTTCACCACAAATACCAAAAATGATATATCCATTTTAACACTGTAGAATAATGTCAGAGGTGGACAAAACCATTAAAAAGCCATTTCTGGTCCAACTCTCTTGTTCTATGTGTGGAGAGGACATGACACACAGGGTTAAAGGGCCAGCCTCAAATCTCCCCACTCCTCATCCACCACTCTTCTTAAAATCTTTTAGTCTCATCTTTTAACAATTAAAATTAGGGGTGCCGGGGCGGCTCAGTTGGTTGAGCGTTGGCTCTTGATTTCAGTTCAGGCCATGATCTTGGGGTGTGAGACTGAGCCCCTTATTGGGCTCCGAGCTCAGCAGGGAGTCTGCTTGAGATTCTCTCACTCTCCTTCTGCACCCCCCACCGCTCGTTCTCACTCTCTCTCTCTCAAATAAATAAATCTCTAAAAAAACCAATTAAAATTAAACTTCAATGACTAAGACTAGAGAAGATCTGATTCCTGGTGTCATTAAAACAAAAACTGCATAGTGAATCCAGTCTTCCAGTTTTTGGGATCAACAGGCAAATTAAATAGAAGGATTTACATTCTCCTCTTACACTTGTTCTCCAATTGGAAGTTTCTTACCTTCCTGCCCTCAGGGAAGCTGAGATGCTGCCAAAGAATTGCAGTCCTTCCCTCCCCTGCCTCCCCAGGACAGTCTCACTTCCATGGTCCAGTTCTCTCCCCCTAGCCTGGAGCGACAGTAGCCTGGAACTAGGCCAGGAGGAGTCACCTTGGCATGACCCAAAGGCAGAGCAGGAGGTGTTACTGCCTAAACACGCTCTATAAATACCAGGAGGTACAAAGGCTATTTTAACAGTCACCTTTGTGGTACAGTCTCACCACTACTTTTGTACAAAAATAAAAATAAAAATAAAATATTTTCTATAAATAGAAATAAATACCAATCAGTCTCCTAAACAGGAACACACATAGCATCACCCCGCATCTAAACAGTGCATAGTACAGCAGGAGTTTGTAACAGTTACTAGCATTTAAATCTTACTCTACTGTAACTAAATATTAATCGAAAAGTAAATAATTTACACTTCATAATGACAACATAGAATCTTCAGGTCTAAAAATACATAAAGTTCTCAATGAATCAAAATATCATGAAAGAAAAAAATATCAAAGAAGAGCTCAAAACACACTGTTAAATAAGTTATAGGTGTACGGATCATTTTAGGGAATTTATATAGCTCCTAATTGATCTTAATTATTTTCCTTTGTTTACAAATTTTATGGGTATTAAGCATAAAGCATCCACTAGAGAACATATAATACCAATTAATTCCAATTTTTATAACCTCCTGCTGAAATTTTAGTTAAGAAACTAAAATTAGTTTGCCTCTAGTATCTTCACCCCAACGCCTATCCAACTACCTAGTTTGCATATTTCCCTAAAATACCATCATTTGCCATGATACAAATCTTTCAGTGACTCTTTGCTGTCCAGTCAAGTTTTCTCTTCTGTTAATTGCTCGTTAATGTTTTCTGGCCACTTTTCTAGCAGGCTGTCCTTTTTTTAAACTGATGTACAGAATTCTTCACAAGATAGCCAGGGTATTACTGCTTTGTTCTCTATCTTTGCCCAGAGGTTTCAAACTTCAATGTGATCATATCTACCACTATTTTATGTACCTTATTTAAAATATTCTTCTGGTAAAATATTCACCCATATTTTTTCCCTAAGTTCTATAATTCTGCCTTTCCATGTTTAGGTCTTTAAATAGGCTGAAGTTACTTCTGATTACAGTGTCGAGTAGGGATCCAATTTCCCCCGTCTCAGGAACCAGCTGTCCCAGCACCATTTACTAGATAGCCTTTTTTTCCCCCACTTACCTGCATCACCATCTCTGTCACACAGTATGACGTAAGCAAAAGGGGAGGGTTTTCATCTGGACTCTCTATTCTGTTCTACTGGTCTGTGTATCCTTACACTGGTACACTTACCTCAAAGACTAAATTACTCTTAAAATTACATAAATAAGTACAAACAACATTATCTTTCTCCTTTAAAAAATTAGACATTAGAGAGAAAGAAAAAATTAAATTGAAGAGAGCTGTTACCTTTGTGGGGAGGTAAGGAAGAAGTGAATTAGAGTACAAAGGGGGCTTCACGTGTATTTGTAATATTTTATTTCTTAAACTGCAGGGAGGGGGAACAGAAAGGATGGTTTATAATGTATTTTTTAAAAACAATAATCAAAATGATACAGTGACTGATCTTAAAAATTTAACCAACACTCAGGGTCAGTACAGATTCTCTTTCTCTTTCTTTAGTATTTGAAAATACACATTAACATTCAGAATAAAGACACACACATTGTAGGATTTTTAAAATGCTCTCCAAAGCAAAGATTAGACTTTACTAGTAAGATCTTAAGCTCCAACATAGCACCTATTACTGCTGAATGAGTAGTATGAACACAAACAAGAGAGGAATTCTATTGTATTAGAAGAGCTGTATGCTTGCCCAATTGCTATGACTGCACAAAATAATAATTTAAAAATTCCTTCTCTGTTACATTGAAAACCAGGCCCAAGGCAGCAGTGGAACAAGATGCAACCTTGTTCCAGATATAATTATCAGGGCTAAGAGGAGTGCTGATGCAGACTGGGGGAGAAACCACTCTTTAATTCAAATGGGAACTGGAGCAGGGACCCTGAATAAAACATCTCAGGTCACTCCAGGAGGGAAAGGACACCTGCAAAATGCACTACGGGAGCCCCTCAGTCTATACTCTGGTAATCTTACAGTAAAGCCTCCTTTGAAATGAGTATCCACCCAACAGATCAGTGGTTTGGGGTAAGAACAGGGGCTGAAGGAGCCTGAAGAAAACTTTTAGGGTGACAGAACTGTTCTCTATCTTGATTATGGTAATGGTTATACACTGTATACACTTAAAAAAGGTTTCACTATTACAGAAATTATACTTTGTTAAAAAGGAAAAAAAAATATTCATCCCATCTGAGATCCTACCTGATGATAAATTAGAATAGTCCTTTAGACCTAAAGGAAACAATGCCAAAGATTTGGCATATGGAAATTCAGTTTATTATTTTAAGAACAGAGTACACATGTATGTAGGAGTTCATGGAAAACAAAATAATAAAACTAGGGAACAGCACAGGGGGACAAAGATACTACCAGGCAAAAAAGACATTGCTTCCAGATACAGTATCTGAGTCTGATGAAATAAATTTTCTGAGAGAAAAATTTGAAGGCATTGATATTTTACATAATTCAATGTGGATATTTAATAGGGGTATCATATATTCTTTCCTACAACACAATATTAACAGAAGAGTCACTACAACAATAAAGAGAAATAAAACAAAAAGACACTACCCTTGAAAAAAAAAAATCACCAATGACTCTCTTTTGCAACACTAAACAATTTTTCGAAAGCCCCAGGATTCTAGCACCCTAGCTCTACTCTGCTCCAAGGCTAAAAGCCAAATCATAGAGAACAAAGCAGGTCTCATTCTTCTGCCCTTTTTAAAAGTAAGCAAAGCTTTCCCAAAAGTATACTTCTCCTCATATTTTATTGATGAAAACTGTACCATATGTCTATTCCTAAACCAATCACTGGCAAGGGAAGTCCGATTACTATGGTTGGTTTAGATTAGAGATTCTCAACCCTGTTCATCCTTAAAAATCACACAGGGGCTTCTAAAAATTGCTGATACCTGAGCTCCATCCCTGAGATTCTTATTTAATAGACCCCAAGCATTTTTCAATCCCCTAGGTGTTTTTAATGTACAGTCAAGGTTGAAGACGCTGAATTAGTCTACTGGGGGAAAGTACTGGAAAAGCAACCAATGGTGTCAACCCCTGAGTATCCACCTGGTTCTGAAAAATGCATCCACTTTTAAGGGGTGGAACACAAGCCTGTATATTTATATGGAACAACAACTCTGCCCACCAATGATTTAACCAACGGTAGGCTCCTAAATGAAACTACACAGATTCTCTCTCCCAAGAATCGAATCACCCAAAATAATAAAATAGTATTATATTTTCTTATGATGTTAAGTATTTCTTTATGGTAAATGAGTAATACAGTTAAATAATACAAATTACTTACCTAATGTGCATCTAAGCTGAGGTTGAAGCCTAATGAAAATTTCATCTCTGACTTCATTCAGACAGGTCTCCATCTTTGCAAATATTTCTGAAGTAAGTTTTTTACAATCTCCATCTAAAAATGAAACATAGATTATCAATTTCTTATCAATCTCTATCTTTCCACAGAAAATTAAGACATTACCAAGAATGGAAATTCATCAGAGTCAATAAATTTAGCAGAGACAAAATGGAAAAGACAAAATTTCCTTAATTCTTACTCCTCTCTCTGTGCCATATATTGCCCTAATAGTCCCTCAGCCCAGTATCATTAGTTCCGACTGCATGAGTCAACATCATTGTGTTTGAGTAAATCTCAGTAAAAGCCTTTCTCATCCAAATAATCACAGGCCTAGCAAGAGATCTATGCTTTCAGATATTCTGCCTATCTCTGAAACAGCTGAAGCTATGTCTTTACATGTGATTATTACTCATGCTAGAGACAACATCTACTCATTTATTTCCTTGTATAACTTTTATTACTTCACACGAATTTGCTTCATTAAAAACTCTGCAGATTAGTTATTACACACCAACTGAATCAGTTTTATTAACCATTCACCTAGTGCTGGACAATTAAGTTGTTTCTTTTTTCACTATTATAAATACTATCATGATAAACATCTTTTGGGCACATACCTATCCATGTTTTTGTTCATTTCTTTAGGGTTAAAGTACTCAGAATTATTGTGTCAGAAAACCAGCCCCCATATGCATCTCACTCTAGTTATTAAGCTACGAAAGATTTCACACACACACACAAAAAAAGATTTCACCAAAATCTCTTATAATTCATATAGCCTGATCATGCTGTTGATATGTTTTATTAGGATTATAGGATTCTCCTATAATATGAAGTAAGCATTAACCAGAATTTTTATTTGACCATGCCAAAAAAAAGAGAAAACTTAAAATTCAAAGTCAACTTAAATGCAATTATAACCATATTATAAAAACTGTAATTATTCTGTAAAAAATTAATATGATTGAATATATAGTATGGGTGAAATAAAGAGAATTAAGAGTACACTTACTGAGTAACGTACAGAACTGCTGAATCATTTCATAGTACACCCAAAACTAATATAACACTGTATGTTAATTATGGCTCAAAAAAAAAAAAAAATAAAAAAAATAAAGTGGCTATGCTTTATAAAAAAATTAATATAATTAAAATTAATTCAACATTCAAGTCAAAATTTGAACAAGAAATATACTCTTCTGTAATAATCAATTGAACTGTCACCTAACTCAGTATTGGGTTCCCATAATTATATAGAACAGGAATACAGAGAAGGAAAGGCAAAACAAAAATACTTATAAAAAACTGAATTTTAGGGGCGCCTGGGTGGCTCAGTCGTTAAGTGTCTGCCTTCAGCTCAGGTCATGGTCCCAGGGTCCTGGGATCGAGCCCCGCATCAGGCTCCCTGCTCTGTGGGAAGCCTGCTTCTCCCTCTCCCACTCCCCCTGCTTGTGTTCCCTCTCTTGCTGTCTCTCCCTGTCAAATAAATAAAATCTTAAAAAAAACAAAAACAAAAACAAAACTGAATTTTAAAACTTGCAAAAAATTCAATCTCGAAGAAACTCAAGTTGAAACAATTATTTCTTATCTAACAAAATTGTAACTTTTAAAATGTTTATACTCAAAGGTGATCTGAGTGCTCTGGGATGCTTTCTTTTACATATGAAAATGGAATTACATGTTTATATAACCCTTTTGGAAAGCCATTCAGAAAGACTCTTTATATTAAAATTTTAATATCCCTTCTAGGATATAATCGGCAATGGATGGATTCAAAGGATAGATGGATTATATGTCATGGTGTTTATTCATAATTGCAAATAATAATAAGCAGCCTGAATGGTCAACAATGGGGAAAAACATATAAGATTTATATACAAGATTGCATGACCAAAGACAAGTTGAATAAAGGTGAGGATTCTTATACTCCCAGAGAGCAATACCTGAATAACCCTGGTAATTAAAATAGTGTAGTACTGACACTGGGACAGATAAAGTAACCAAGAAAACAAAAACTGAGAGTTAAGGAACAGCTGCCCACATATATGGGAGGCTATATAACAAAGGTGGCCTGGCAGATCAGTTGAGAAAAATGTGGAGCTAGGAGCTAGGAAAAACTAGTTAGGCAATAGGGGGAAAAGGGGATGACTATCACACACAAAAATTAACTTCAGCTGAATTAAAATTCAATGTTAACAACTAAACTTTGACTTTTCAGTGAAAATATAGGTGAATGACTTTCTAATCTTGGAAAGATTCCTTTTAAATGTCAGAAGTATTACTAGCTACAAGAGGAAAGATTAACAATTTCTGCACATCAAAAGATATCTTTAAAAAAGTAAATACACAAGATACAAACTGGGAGATTTAGCAACACGTATCTGACATAAAGATAGCAACAAAGACATACAGAAATTCAAACAAGTACATGGCAATAGAGCAAATAACAGTAAGACACAGACATTTCACAAAAGAGGAAACATATGATCAATTTTACACTTGAAAAGCTGTCCAACCTCTTTAAAATTTGAGAAAGGCAGAGAGGTGGGTGGCGGATGGGTTAAATAGGTGAGGGAACTAGGGAGTGCACTTGTGAGGAGTACTAGGTGATGTATGGAACTGCTGCATCACTGTACTGTATACACCTGAAACTAATATAACTGTGTTAACTGAATTAAAATAAAAACTTAAATAAAATAAAATTTGGGAAAGGCAAATCAAGACCATAAACCATTTTACATCATTCAAATAGCAAAATTCTCCAAGTGTGAAAATAACCAAGGGAGAATATATGGATCAGGGCTCTCTTACACAATGCTAACAGGAGTACTGAGTGATACAACCAGTTTGGAAAACAATTTGCCATTATCTTGTAAATCTGAACTTAGAGCCTATGATTTAAGATTTTATTTGAGAGAGAGAGAGAGAGCCATGCGCACATAAGAGGGGGAGGGAGAGAGAAAATCTCAAGCAGACTCTGCGCAGAGCATGGACCCCAACACAGAGCTTTGATCC
This sequence comes from Neomonachus schauinslandi, assembly GCF_002201575.2. Classification (NCBI taxonomy): domain Eukaryota; kingdom Metazoa; phylum Chordata; class Mammalia; order Carnivora; family Phocidae; genus Neomonachus; species Neomonachus schauinslandi. The sequence goes on along the minus strand of NW_025408839.1, from coordinate 18,273 downwards.
CATGACCCTGAGACCATAACCTGAGCTGAAATCAAGTTGACTTTTCAGTGAAAATATAGGGGAATGACTTTCTAATCTTGGAAAAGATTACCAACTGAACCACCCAGGTGCCCCAGAGTCTATGATTTGATCCCATTCCTATGGTATACCCAAGAGAAACTCTATTTGAGCCCAAGAATAGTCACAGCAGCACTATTTATAATGGCAAAAAACAACTCAGTGACAGGTAAATGAATAAATATACTGATATATTTACACCATGGACATCTATAGCAATGAAAAATAATGAACCACCAATACAAGCAGCTTCACAGATAAATCTTTATAGAAAGAAAATACAAAGGGGCACCTGGGTGGCTCAGTCAGTTAAGCAGCTGCCTTCAGGGTCCTAGGATCAAGTCCCACAGGGAGCCTGCTTCTCCCTCTCCCTTTGCTGCTGCTCCTGCTTATACTCTCTCAAATAAATCAATCTTAAAAAAAAAAAAAAAAAAAAAGGAAAGAAAAAAAGTCCCAGAAGACTACTACTGTACAATACCCTTTTTATTATGTTCAAAACAAACTAAAGTAGGCAATATATTGTTTAGCAATACATATGCAAAACAAACTATTTCAAAAAAGAAACAATAAAACACATTTCAGGGTTAATTACTTTTGCAGGGGAGATGGAGCATGGGATGGGAGGAACACATAAGTAGATTAAGTTATTGGAAATATTTTAATTCTTTTGGGTTGGGAGGTGGGTTCATAAGTATCCTATTTTATAAGAAAAAAATAATACATAACCCTCATTGTGAATAAAGATTGTTGGGAAACTGTGGAATAATGAGTGATTTGTAGCTGTATCTTTTCCATGTTATGAGACAAAACTGAACATTAACTTTTTTTCTTAAGATTTTATTTATTTGTCAGAGAGAGAGAGAGAGAGGGCACAAGCAGGGGGAGTGGCAGTCAGAGGGAGAAGCAGGCTCCCTGCTGAGCAAGGAGCCCAATGGAGGGCTCGATCCTAGGACCCTGGGATCATGACCTGAGCTGATGGCAGACGCTTAACTGACTGAGCCACCCAGGCATCCCTGAACATTAACTTCTTTAAAAGTAAAAGAGAAATAAATTATTATTACCAACCTTTAATTCCATCCAACTGATTGGTATGCAGGAGCTTATTGGCTTGGTTATACTTCATAAACAACTGCCAGAACACAGAGTCCTCATTAGAGTACAGGTCAGTCACAGTGTTTTTTAACCCTTCCAAGTGCACCAATGCTGACAGAATACAATCTAACCAACAGAGAGAATTAGCGTTTTTCCACTGGACACATAAAGACTGGCAAAGTGATGTACATTTGCTCTCCAATGGCATTTCCAGTTCAGACGTGCATCCTTCATTTTGAGGAGAAATCCCTCCAGTTCCAGAAACATCAACTGTAGTAGGATATTCTTCAGCAGCCATGTCTGTATCAGCCTCCAAAATCTCATTCTGTTCCAAGGAATCAGCTGTCCTAACTGGATTCTGTGGACCACTGTGTGGTAAATCAGGTAAGTGAGATGAGGTTTCATCATATGCTTCTCCATTATGTTTGCTGTTCAAAACTTGTCCACCATCAGTAACAATATGATTTTTAGTCTTTTTGGCATTTGCTAAAAGAGGTAAATCTTTATAGTTGGTTTCCAAGAACTTTCTTTTTTGAGGCTTATTTGTAGTGTGACAATCTTCCAAATCAGGAGAAATTAAGTTATTAAGTGATTTAGAGCCCAAAGGATAGATGCACTAGAAAGAAAAAGAAAATGATAACTACAAAAAATTCAAATAAGCTCAAGTTTTATAGTACAATTTCTACGTCATGAAAAATACGTATAAAATTTTAGCATCAGTACAATTGTACCAATCTAAATTTAAAGGAACTAGGAATAAACAACTATTAAATAAAAATTTTGGCCCCCCAAAGCATAGTTTTCCCTAGTTAATTTGAACAATCAAGGGTTTAATCTGATCCACACTAGAGGAAGCTAAGAAGGAAAACATACATACTTTTAATAAAAAACCTAATGTTTAGTGAATTAACAAATTTCAACAATTTAAAGAAACATGCTATGATGAGTGTTATTCTTTTTGGGACAGGTACACCGCATAACATTAAAAACTGGAAAAGAGGGGCGCCTGGGTGGCTCAGTTGGTTAAGCGACTGCCTTCGGCTCAGGTCATGATCCTGGAGTCCCGGGATCGAGTCCCGCATCGGGCTCCCTGCTCGGCAGGGAGTCTGCTTCTCCCTCTGACCCTCCTCCCTCTCGTGCTCTCTGTCTCTCATTCTCTCTGTCTCAAATAAATAAATAAAATCTTTAAAAAAAAAAAAAAAAAAAACTGGAAAAATATTTTCATTTTGGGGGGGGAAGTATTTTCAAATAAAAAAACTGCATTAGTAATTTCTGTGTTTCTTAATTTCAAAACAATATTAATCGGAGAGCATATCAGTGTTATCAATTTTACATCCTTACTGGATCTAAGACTCAAACTGGCCAAATTTTAACAACTTCATCAAATCTTATTATGTATTAACATAATTTCAGCCAAATATCAAAAGTGTAGACAAATCACCAAAATAACCAATTTTCCCCAAGTCTGAAACCTAGGAAGATATTTTAAAAGACAAATTCAAGAAATCTAACAGACTATGTGTCCTCATTTAAAATAATGCCTTCTTCTACACAAGCCTGGTAACTGCTACCTTGGTGGCCTCTACTGAACTAAAGAACTATCCCTCCTGCTATTCATGCCCTGGCAGAGTCAGGCCTCTGCTGTACCACTCTGGGCTAAGCCATGTGACCAGCTTTGATGGGATGTTCACAAGCATGATCCATGTGGAAGCCTGATAAGCATGGGCTCACTGAGCTACTCCTTTTGGAGCCTTCCTTCTGGAACACTCCTTCTCAAAGAAGTCCCATCCATTATACTGTGAGGAGCCCAATTAGCCTCATGGAGAGACCCTCATGGAAAAGAACTGAGATCGTGGCTGACTGCCCGAGCTAAGTTCCCAGTTGGCAGCTAGCACCAACTGCCAGCTATGTGGACATTTTAGGTTTCCTAGACAACAGCAGGTGAAATGTAAGAACCACCTGGGCAACCCACAGAATCATGAGTAATGCTAAGTCAAGCCATTAAGTTTTTTTAGTCACTAGGTTGTGAGCAACAGATACAGAAATGCACTAAATCCTCTTTTTAAGTACAGTTTCTTCTATACAAATAAACACTATACTCATAATATTGTACTTAGGAAATTCTTTAGTTTAATAGGATAAGTTCTGGATTCTTCTCACTGTTACCAACTAGTAATGCACTCGCCATCAACTAACAACTTCACCCTCAACATTATACCTTGAGATTATTTCCTAAATCCTACCATTTGTCAGAAAACAGAGAACACTTTAAAACAATAATAATTTTGTATTCATAGTCATAGACCAGTATATATCCAAAAAAACATGAAAGCAAAAAAATGAAAGACCTCAAAGAGATATCTGCATACCCGTATTCATTACAGCATTATTCACAACAGCCTAGAGGTGAAAGCAACCCACATATCCATGAATACACAGATGGATAAAGAAAATGTGGTATACATACAATGAAATATTATTCAGCCTTAAAAAGTAAGGAAATCTGTTCACAGACTACAACATGTATAATTATTGAAGACATTATGCTAAGTAAAATAAGTTAGTCACAAAAGGACAAATACGGTATGATTCCGCTTATATGAGGTACCCAGAGGAGACAAATTCATAGAGACCAAAAGTAGAATGGTGGTTTCCAAAGCACGGGTGGAGGGGAAAAGGGGAGCTATTATTCAGTGGGTACAGAATTTGAGTTTTTCAAGACGAGAAAGTTCAAGAGATCTGTTGCATAATAATGTGAATATACCTAACACTCCTGAACCGTACACTTAAAAATGATTAAGATGGTAAATTTCACGGTTTTTTTTAATCAGTAAAAAATTTTTAAAAAACAAAAAAAATTTAAAAAATCTTTATCAATCTCAAGCAGAGTCAAGATCATGGTGTCATATCCTACCAGCACCCCTACTTAATTAAAAACAATAAACAATAAAGGGCCCTGGAGCTGCAAAATTTAGTGGCCTAGATGATTTCCCCCTACATTATTTGCAAATGTCTCATCTGACTTTTCTATCTATAATTTGTGCTCCAGTCAAAGGGCCAATTTAAAATACAATTTGTCCTTGCCCCATTTTTTCTCTTTTATAAATTGTTTTCAGATTTTTATCTCTTTATACCTCGACTTTAGTATCTACTTTGTATTTATAATGAACATATGCCATTTTTGTAACTAGAAGTTTTTTAACCTGTCTTCAAAAAAAGGAAAGTCATAAAACGATAATACATAGAGTATTAATTTTTCCATCTAGCCCAACCATGCAAAAGCATTTAAAATCTAAGGCTGAAAAAATCTAATGCTGCCTCTTTCACTGATTTTTTGAGCAGCTTAAATACATCCCCGTTTTCCTATAAAACAGAAAAAGGAAAACACTGCACTTTACCTTATATTTGGAAAAGTATAAGGTATGCCAAAAACAAACTATAAAAACATTTACAAAAAAAATAATTTACATTCATTTTACAAATGAAGAAAACCAAGAAAATGAGTGTTTTCTCTGACATCTTAAGACTTAAGAGCCTTATAAATTTCATGTTTTTTTAAAAAAACTAAATAAATGTTCCAATAAAAGACTAATGGAATACTCAAAAAAAAAAAAGATAAAACTCCCTACACTTGGAAAAAACTTGAGTTTCAATTTATTAATTTGGAAGCAGAGTTTGAATCTTACTTCTTTTTTGAAATCAGGAAACTGCTGATTAAGAGGGGTTTCCCATGTGGTTCTTTGCAATTTGGCAAGTGAAAGCAGAATGTTCCGTGGAGTTCAAATTTTATAATAAAAAAAATTAACAAATTAACAAATTGATTCAAAGGTCTTATAGACCAGGGATCAGCAAACTTTACCTGAAAAAAGCCAGATAAATATTTTAGGCTTTTTGAGCTAGTCAAGGTCTCTGTTATAACTACTTAAATCCGCCATTATAATACAAAAACAGCCATAGACAATGCAAAAATGATTGAGTATGGCTACATTCCAATAAAATTTTTCTTATGGACACTGAAATTTGAAATTCATATAATTTTCATATATTACAAAATAGTATTCTTTTCATTTTTGCCTAATCATTTAAAAACCTAACTATCGTTCTTAGCCAGTGGGTGTCATATAAAGAGTTTGCTAACTCCTGGTGTAAACCAATCTACTTCACAAAATACACTGGGCCCTTACTGAATAGAACACTTCCTAAAAATTAGATCAATAATTAAAGTTCTTTTTTCACATCTGCAAAGTATATGCTTAGAATTCTTGGTTACATTTTTCCTCATCACTTAAAAAAAAATGCTTCAAATCTCAAAATGCAAATAAAACCTCTAACTTTAATAGCTATAACCTAATGTCCTGAGGACAGGGACTTCTTTATTATGGCAGTCCATGGTTAAAGAACTCTACTGAAATACATTGTCTGGAAGAGGAGAAAAAAGTAGTTTTTTTCTAGAAAGATTTCTCTTTCCCATATTCACCACTCTACAACTTTGTTCTGAGGTAGTTAATGAGTAAACTCTCTATATAGCCTGCTGTTAGCATAAGCTCCCAAACCTCCTAACATCAAGCCTTCTCACTGTTCGATAGAGCCCACTGTCTGCTCCAGGGATAGCTCTCGAGCAATTCTGTGACACTTTCTCCTATTTTTCCCTCTCCACTGGATATAACCAGCATACAAACATGCTGTTATTTTTCCCAACTTAAAAATTTCCTCCTCCAGGTACCACCTCACATCTGTATTTCTCACTTCTTCCTCTCCAATTTTTTATCACTCACCCAAAATCTTCCTCTGCCCAATGTCTTTCTCGTCTTAGTTAACTGGCAACTCCACTCTTCCAATTATGCAAGCCAAAAATCTGGGAATCATCTTTGATTCCTCTCTCTCCTACTGTGTATCCCAATCTTTCAGCAAATCCTTTTTGGCTCTACTTTCAAAATATATAGATAATCCAACCATGTCTCATCACCTTAGCCACTATTTGCTCCCCATGGAATACTCAATTATAATTGTCTTTCAACTAGTGTCCCCTCTTCAGGTCTTGCCCATTACATATATTTTCAACACAGAAGCCACAATGATCTTTTTAACATGTAAATCAGATTATGTCACTCCCTGGTATGGCTCTTCATTTCAGTCACAGTAAAAGCCGAAGGCTTTACAATGGCCTCTAAGACACTACTTGGTCCAGCCTCCTCCCCATTATTTTTCTTACCCATCTTCTATTACTCTGCTTTACTTACTCAGATCCAGCTCTTCTAGTTCCTTGCAGTAGAACAAATTTGCACAGGCAACCTCTACTCTCTCAGGGCCTTGTATCTGCTACTCTCCGTGCCTGGAATGCTTGTCCATCTGATAGCCATATGGCTTGTTCTTCATCTCTTCCAGGTTTTTGCTCAAATGTCACTTTCTCAATGAAGAATTCCCTTCACCACTCTGGGTCCCCGGGCTTTATTTTTCCCCAGAGCACCTTTCATTACCTCACACACAAAAACTATAACTTACTTATTGATATTTTTTCCCCATCTAGAACATACCCACCTTTAAAAAAAAAAAGACTGTTTATTTGGCCGAGAGAGAGAGAGAGAAAGCTCACGCACAAGCAGGGGGAGTGGCAGGAAGAGGGAAAGGGAGAAGCAGGCCCCCTGCAGAGCAGAGAGCCAGAGCTGGGGCTCCATCCCAGGACCCTGGGATCATGACCTAAGCCGAAGGCAGATGCTTAACCAACTGAGCCACCCGGGCGCCCCCATAACCACCTTCTTGAGGGGTAGATATTTTTTGCTTTATTCATTGTATCCTAGCCTTTGGAACACTGCCAACGTGGTGACACTAAAAAAAAAAAAAAAAAATTACTGAATAAATGCAAAAAGAAATTTATTTCTATTTGTAGGAATGCCAGAGATTTTCTTCAAGTTATACTCAGCCAAAGTATCTATCACCAACAGTGTGATTTAGTTTAGTATTTTGCAAACTTGGATGATCATGAGACTCATTCTTAAGAGTTAAAAAATTATATAATTCTGGGTCAATTCTACTGAAATGGCATCTGGGGATGATACTCAGAAATTTTTTAAAAGTACTCCAGGTGATTCTGATGAACTGCTAGTTTACTTGGAATAAAACATATCTGAAATTAGAAGACTATATTCCAATTACAGTTTTGCAACTTTATGAAGATCTTATGTTCCTAAACCCTCTCTGATTTCTTATTCATAATGGAAATAACTACCTTGCAAAGTTTAGAGAACTAAACATGTATATGAGAGTTTCATAAATTGTCAAGTACAATAAAATGTGGAGTATTATGGAATTTAATCAGCTCCTATGTAAAAGTTGTACCACTGGGGATGCCTGGATGGCTCAGTTGATTAAGTGACTTCAGGTCAAGTCATGATCTTGGAGTCCTGAGATCTGAGCCCTGAGTAGGGCTCCCTAATCAGCAGGGAGTCTAGTTCTCCCTCTTACCCCACTCTCTTGCACGCATGTTCTCTCTCACTCTCAAATAAGTAACTAAAATTTAAAAAAAAAAAAAAAAGGTTCTACCACTGGATAGTTTGGATATTTAGAAACTTAAGTATATAATATTTAGAGATTAATAACTTTTCCAATAAGTTCCAAAGTTTATAAATCAAAGAGATGAAAGGATAACTACTATATTCCAACAACTAACAAGGACCCCCACAAGGTTAAAAAAAACCCATCTTGAAATGTATTTTCTCCCCTCACAAGTCTAATGATAATAAAAACAAGTATCTTCATGCAATAATTCGGGAAAAATAACAGAAAATATTTAAAACTGTATACTAGGCAGATCTAGAAACTCTGATTATGTATTAAAAACGTACAGTCTAAAAAATACAAAACGAGTACAAATTTAAACACTGAAGAAAAAAGCAAAAAGCTAAAACCTTAATACTATCTAAGATTAATACTTTACCTGCAGATCCTCACACAAAAAGATAGATTCTTGAAAACTAATTCGGTAAGTCTTTAAGGCTTTTAACTTTCCCTTCTCTCTACAAGCAGGGCAATACCCATCTGACGGGACTTTAGCTGAATCATAATTCTAAAAAAGAAATAAAGTAAATTAAAATATAGACATTCCTAGACTGTATCAAATTACAAAAAGTTAAATGGAACAGTAACCCAGAAAAAAAATACAATTTTCACCTGGAAGTGTCCTGGCTAGATATTTTAAACATGGCAAATAAAAGAAATGCATATACACTTTAAATATAGCTATTATTCCAAAAAGAATGTATTACAGTTTTAAATACTAAGTTTTAAGTGTTAAAAATAGCATCAGTTTTATTTGCAAGAAAAAAAGTAATGTCAACTACCAGGGAAAATGTATGTTCCACATTTTCTGAGAATAATAAACCACAAGGTCTATGTTTTATTTCTACTTTCACATATCAATAAAACACAGAGAGGTAAATACATTAAAATAATCTTTCGCCATTGCTGTAAGATTTCCGTGGAAGATATAAATTTTTAGAAGTTAATTGGTAAATTAAAACCAAATTTAAGTCTCATAAAAAGGAGGACAAAAACCAACTTTGCACTGAGGCAAAAAATAAGTTCACTAACTTTTCCCAAATACCCCACCATGTGGAGTGAAGATATCCCTATATCAGTCCCTGGTCCAATCACTGGCAAACCATTTCCAATCTTCGGGGAATCCATCATTCCGAGTCATTGGCTAATTTATGTCACTTGAAACATGTCAATATCACTAAGGATTTTTCAATGAACCCTGGAAAAAAAAAAGTCAATAGATAATTAAATAAAAATCCTGTTTACTTTGAAAAAGAGCTATGCTATCTTATAAGATTATATACATTAAGTATATTTTGAAACTACATGTCCCAATATAAACATATTCTAAAATTGTAATCTTGAAGCGAAAACAAATTACCTATATTTACTTGTAAACCTAGCAAATTTGCTGGAAGAGGGCGGATTGGCAACAGGACCAAGTTTCAGACTCATTTGTAAGCAAATTTATTAAAACTTATAAGAGAGATAAACTATTACTTAAATAACAAATTATATTGACCAGAGTTTAAAAACCCAAGTTTTTAGGGTCTATGCATAATCTGAAACAAGTATGTCAGCATTATACTAAGAATGTATTTTAAAGACCCCAGATCTATTGTGCCATTGCTCGACAGGGACAAAAGAACCCCATACATTTCTACTGCTTTCAACCACCAAGGTCATCAAGAGAATAATGCTTTTTTTTTTTTAAATTTCCAACAATATGCTATTTTGTAATAAATGAACTGTACCAAACAAAAATATAAACATGATAATAGTACAAATTACACATGTAACAAGTTTGAGTGTAATCCCATGGAATAGAATCACATTCAGTAAAGTCAAAATTATAAGACTGGAGCTCAGTATAAGGAAAAATTAATTACTAAAAGTAGTTTAGGTATGGATTTAAAATATAAGGAAACCAGATACAAAAGACCTTAAAGCAGAGTAAATCACCACTTATGCGGTGTTGTAAAATAATTTCAAGCAAAAATCTTTCCCAAATCTAAGAATTTCTGTAACAACCACCTCCTGGGAAACCGTGGCTTACAGCTTCACTTTAAAAACCAGTTATGCTATTCTGTTCCAGATGTATAAACTTTACACATCTTTTAGGAATAATTTCAAAAATAAAAATGCTTCTAAGAAAAGTATAAGTGAATCTCAAATTCCTGAAGAAATATTGCTAAGGCAGGACTTCTGAACTACAGCACTATAGACATTTTGGACCAGACAATTCTTTGCTGTGAGGGCTGTCTTGCACATTGTAGGATGTTTAGCAGCATCCCTGACTTCTACCTACTAGGTAGTGAGTGCCATTGGCACTCCTCGGTTGTGAGAACCAAAAAAGTCTCCAGACATTGCCAAATGACCCCTGGGAAGCAAAACTGCCCCACTGAGAACCACTGCCAAAAAGATAAAAATAAGTTTGGTGCTAACTTTTACTTCTTCAGCTCCTCACAGACAACACCAATTTATTTTTGGCTGGCTCTATTTATAATATACTTACAAAAGAGAACTATACAGGAAAGAGTCAAAATGCTTATAGTTCCAGAGTGGCTAAAAGCATGGGCTTTACAACTGCACATTTGGGTTCAGAAATTTGTAACACTGGTTTGTACTAAGAATTAAATACAATACATGTAATATGCTTAGCACCTGAACGGACAGTAAATTTTAACTACTGTTCATTCGGTGCTAGTTTTATACTTCACTCTATGTAGAAAATACACTGCACATCTTGTATTATTCTGCAGTATTCTCAAAAGAAAAACTGGCACCCTATATACCTTGAATAAGATGTTTTTGATGAAAATTTCCATCTGCCTGAGGGATCTAGAAAACTTTTTTGGCCTGTTCTCGCTCTCTATTATAAAAGTAAAACGTAAGAAGCCTTCAAATCTGCTCTGATCCTGATCCCAGGAGCCAACATTTCAATGGGGAAAGCAGATAGGCTGGTGGTGGAAATTCTAAATATGCAAAACCCCATAAAAGAAAATTCATTTAAAAAAATACCAGAGGTCAGCTATCCAGGTCTTCCAAAATTAATTAACTTTGTCTTCTATACAAAACCCTGGGGTGATTCTCACAAGTTAATTTGCCCTCAATGATCATCTTCACTGTTCTCCCTACCAACATAACCTGCTCCTCTTTCTTCTATCTCACCTGTATTTTGGTATCTTCATCTTTCCAAACACACTAGAAAATTTGAGTGATCCTCGAAACTTTCACTTCCCACTTCTTCATGCAGTAAGTGCCACCAAATTCTGTGGACAGTTCTTTGGAAGCCTCAAATCCCCACCTCAAATCCCCACCTCTGTAACACTGCCGAAGTGACGCTTGTATAAAACAAGTCTGAGTCTGTCACGGCTCAGCTTAAAATCATCTATTTACACCTTACCTGAAGGTAGTACTATGACCTAAAGCTAATTGCACTTGAGACCAACCTGGTTTTCCAATCTTATCCTCCTCTACTCCACTTCACCCTCAGCACCTTTCTTCTGACGCCCTCTTTTCAGTACTTCTGTGAGTCACTGATATTCCCGGTCCCCGAATGTGAATTACTTAGCCCCATATGAACGCAGTTACAGCACAATGAATGTGTAAAGGTTGCCCTGGGAATGACGAAAGATATGCAGTTAAGCTTGTTTCACAGTCCCGTGTGCACAGGGGGGAAACCCAGAGAACGAGCTGCTCCGAGAAGAGCCTTAAACTTGAGTTTGCCCCCCAAGACCAAGCGGGCTCAGCACATAAATTGTCAAAGATAAGGCCACAGCGGACTTAAAGCCGAGGAATGAGGTCGGCTTTGGGCGCCCGGCCCTTCCTGGTACCAAACCCAGCCCTCCAGAATCAGAGACGCACAGGACCAAGACATCTCAGTTTCTAAAACCAACCTTGGAAAGCCGAGGAGGAGCAGGGTTCCGTTAACCCTCCCCATCTCCACGCTCTTCGGAAGAGCGAAAAACAACTCTGGTTTCTCTTCAGCATTTACCTCTCTGAGACAAAACGAATCAGTAACTCTATTTCTATACCTCAATGACCAACCCTCCCACCCGAGTCCAGTCCCAGCCCCTTTCCTCTCCCAGGGTAGCCCACCTTTCTGTGCGCCGACTACTCCACAGACAGTCCCTTTTCCCCAGCTCTGTCCGTCTTCCCGATTAGAGGAGCCGGTGGAAACTATTACCTGCCGCCTGCACGCCCCTTCTTCGCACCGGGTTGCTCCGAACTCCTATTCCAGGCTAGGTCCACACTACACCACGCAACGTTCAACCCACGTTCCCCTCGGCCTGCTCCTCCCCCACCGGCCTCTCCGCTAGAACAGCAGCTTCCGCTTTGAGTCCGCGGCAAAAGAGTTCCCCTTCCTGTTCGGCGCGGGGCCTGAAGGGACGTCAGCGTGGCGGGGAAGGCGAAAACGGGAGCACTTCCGGACGGCCTCTGCAGAGGCGTGGCTGTCCGCCCGGCTGTCGCAGCCGCAGTTTCAGCTGCGGCGACGGCTAGGGGCGGGGCCGGTGGCTGCCGAGCCCGGCATCTGTGAGTGGCTGGGTTTGGGGAGGCGACGTTTCTGGAAGCTGCTGGAAAGCGCTCGAGTGGCGGAGGTGACGCCGGCGGCTAGGGGGTGGGGCGTGATTAAAACTAGTGCGCGTCCGACAGCGGAGGGATTACGCTGAGGAAAGAGACTGGTGCGCACCTCGTTGCGCCCTGGCCCGCGCGAGCCCGGGTCGGAAGTCTACGCGGCGGAGAGTGACCTGGGTGGGTGGGTGGTTGGGCGAGGGAAGGGCTCCCTAGCCTGTAGAGGCGGGGGGTGCAATGGAAGCCCTCGGCCGGCGCGTTTTTGCAGCGCTGCGGCCTCCACGACGATTGTGGGTCGCGCAAGGCCCCCGTAGTCCGCTCTCCTAAAGCCTCGGTGAGAGCCGAGCAGCCACAGAGTGTGTGTTCACAAAGGGTCACCACACACGGAGCTGCCCCTCCCTGTCTCCCTAAACCCCATCTGCGAGGCCAGGGGCTTTTCTGCCAGGATTCTGGGGTGTTTCTCCTCCTTTCCTCCCTCCCAGATCTTCTAACGGTAAGGGGAGTAGCCAAAACACAGGGACTTTGCTATCCACGACCCGTTTTTACTAGTCAGCAGCCGATCTGTCCCTGCTGCGCTCATTTCAGCTGCCCTGCCTTGTTTTAAGAGAAAGGGGGAGTTCTCATGTAGTTGATAAGTTTGAGGCTCTGCTTTCGTAGGAAGGTCATGTGGTTTAAGGGACATCGTGACCGCGTGTGCTATTTCTGAATTGCATTCTGAATCTTGGGGCAGCATATTCTAGAAGTCCTTTGGTCGCTTGGTTCTATGTCCTAGAGTAATATGTAGTTTCTGACCATTTCTTTTTACAGAGTAACCACCGTTGGCATTTTGGACTGTGGGGTATTTTTAGTGGTCTCAAACTAAATAACTATATTCTGGAATAATGCTGGTAATTTTGATAGGGCGGTATAGAGGAAACAAGTCCCATATACCAAGAAATTCCTCAGTAAAAAGGCTTTTAGTTTTCTGTACTTAGGAATGCATATGGCCAAGAAATCCAATAGGCAGTTTGTTTTGTTTTTCTCCAGACAGAAAACCAGGCTGGTTAGTTTTTGTTTACCTTTTTTGTTGTACTCGATTATTAATATACTGGTATATTTGTTGTAAGATCCAACTAGTTTTTATAAGTGAATTATGAAAATATGAGAACCTAGTATTTCAGCCTTGAAATAATAGCCAAACTCAGAGTTTTTCTTGTTCACCATTGCTAGTTCAATTTTTAGGATGGAATACACTATTTTTTTTTTGTAATAAATGCTTGCTGAATTGTAAACTTCGTAAGTTGAACAAAATAATTCATTCAGTTAAAATTTTAAGATTGAAAAATCAACATCGCCAAACTGAACTATATCAATGAAACGTTGTTTGTAAAGTTGATTTACAGTCTTTTAGTGCAAATTTGATTTTTTGCCAGGAAAAAAATATGTAATAGTAACAGAAACAAAATGGATGTGGGGCTTGGGTTGTGGAAAGAAAAGAGGATTTTCGTGTATATTGTGTTTTGACTCCAGAGCTTTTCTCTCTTGTAAAAAGTAGAAAAAGTTTGGAAGACTTTATAGGATAAAAAGAATGATGATAATACAGGAGAGTCAATTAGAAGAGGTTGACTAGAAAGTCTCTTTTCATTTATATTAAAGTACCGGGCACAGGTTGAAAAAAATTGAATACATAAATGCTTTTTCTTTACCAATATATTTAGAATGAGTCTTTCTATGTACACTGCTCCCAGAAAGTGCAGTTACCTTACAGGAGAATTAAAGCAATCTTGCTGTCAGCAGTGTGGGACAGAAGTTTTATTTACCTGTTTCTAATTAAAAACTAACACAATCTAGGGGCGCCTGGGTGGCTCAGTCGTTAAGCGCCTGCCTTCGGTTCAGGTCATGATCCCAGGGTCCTGGGATCGAGCCCCGCATCGGGCTCCCTGCTCTGCCGGGAGCCTGCTTTTCCCTCTCCCACTCCCCCTGCTTGTGTTCCCTCTCTCACTGTGTGTCTGTCAAATAAATAAAATCTTTGAAAAAAAAAATAATAAAAAATAAATAAAAACGAACACAATCTAATCAAAGAGAGCTTTTATTAAATTAATGAACAGCTACGATAAGAATATAATGTACAATTAGGATTTTCTTTCTTTCATTTTTTAATTTTTTCTTCTCGTAGTGTCGGGGGTTTTGTCCTGTATTCTAGGTTGGATTTCTTAATCATAAGCCAAGTCTTTAGCCCAAACCTGGATGTAAAAGCTGTCTGCTATGATAGGTTGTTCTGATCTCATCAAAAAGATGAGAGCTAAAGTGACTAACCATATTTTTAAACAGCACTTTTGTGAGTACAGTCTATATAATCTTATTTAATTCCAACATTCAGGAGGCTTTGCAAACCAAAAAGTTAAACTTGGAGACAAAATTCATTTGGTAATATGACCTGAGCAAATGAGAAATTATATATAATTTTTATCCCATATGTTTTGCTGAAGAAATATTTATGTTTGATTATGGGGTGCTGCCCTTGGCCACTGGTATGGGAGGTGTTACATAATGGTTTTTGTACCTTGTAACATTTTTAAATATCAAGAAATTATTATAATTATTTCTTTTTTTTTATAAGGTTTATGTATTTATTTGTTAGCGAGAGAGAGAGAGAACGAGAGCTCACAAGCAGGGGAAGTGGCAGGCAGACGGAAAAGCAGGCTCCCCACTGAGCAAGGAGCCTGATGCAGGGACTCCATCCCAGGGTCCTGGGATCGTGACCTGAGTGGAAGGCAGAGGCTTAACCGGCTGAGCCACCCACGCATCCCAAGAAATTATTATTTTTAAACCACATCCAGACTCTGGGTTTTGGTTAAGGAATGTAAACTTATATTAATATTTTTGGCAGTACACTTGTGCTAGGCATTTGCATATTTAGAAAATTAAGACACTTTAGTTCTTGCCCTCAGTGAATTCAGTTGAGTAGGATAGAAAAAAGTACATTTATCATATTGTAATACGTGCAGTCACATATGTGTATGTATAGCCACATCAAGGCCATACAAGAAATTAGTAGCCTCAGGATTTGAGGTTATTTCGTACTTTAGACTCTAAGCTTTAGACGGAACATGACAGCCTAAACCTGTTTGTGTTTTGCCCATACAAAATGAGAAAACAATATGATAAAGAAGAGTCATAGAGGCATAGAGTAGATACTGGAATATGTGATTTCTAATCCTCTTTTGCTGTGTGACCTTACATGAGTCACATAATTTTCAGGGCCTTGGTTTATAGATCTAAAAAGTCAGAAGTCTGGAATAGTCACCATTCTGATATTCTACCTGCAGATATTTATCCTCAGAACTATGCCTACTTTTTGTAAATGTTTTCCATTAAGAACCTGATCCTATTCCATCTCAAACTACTTTATTGCCAATCTAAATTTTGTGTTTTCTTTTGGATTAGGTAATACATGCACATGGTTCAAAATTCAAAAGGTAAAAAAGAATATGAAATGAAAAGTTTTCGTTCTACTCCTGCCCCTTAGCCACCCAGTTCCTTGCCTAGGAAGCAACCGATGCTAACAGTTTCCTTGTGTATTTTTCCAAAAAACTTTTACATGTATATAAGCAAATAAATACTACACATATTTTATTTTTTGCCCTTTTTTACATAGATGGTACTATGTACAGTTTATGTACTTTATTTTTTTCATTTATCTTAGAAGTTCTTTGTCATTAAGTTTCCTTTTTCATTTTTATGGCAGCATAATATTCCATTGTATGATGTGTCACTTCATTAGTCCTCTCCTTCTGGACATTTAGATTTTTTCCTGGTCTTTATTAAAAGCATTATGCAATGAATAGCTTTGTACATTCCTCATCTTCCATATATGTGAATGTCTTTTCCCTAAACAGTGGCACAGCTCTATTGGAATGGTGACATAGTTGATAAAACTATGTCATTTATGTTTTTATGTCATTTAGTTACCAATAAGAAAAAATTGATGGCTCACGGTCTCAACAGTGTATTCCCAGGGTTCCATCAACTTTGACTTGTGTGCTCTCTGTGCCAGAATAGTACAGTGGTATAGTGGAGTCAATACCCTATTTGATTCTAAAGCTCACATCATCTGAGTGGCTGTTTCTTTATTTGAGCCCTAGATGAAGCAAGTAGATATATGTAGAAACCTTGTCCTAAACGAACAAATAAGTGTGTGTATGTATATATATATATATATATATGTATATATAAATAAGTATGTAAATCTTTAAACCCTAAAATCCTGCAGCAGAGCAAGATTTTCAATGAGGCTCATAAAAATGGAGACTAATTGATGTAACAACATATTTATGTCTTTCAGCACATGCTTACTCCTGGACTTACACGCATTGAGTACTATTTAAATTGATATTTTTCTGTTAAACTTCTTTGCCAAGCACATACAGTTGACTTTATATAAGATACAACTTTCATGTATTCCCACTTTACCAATAAGACTAAACATAAAAGTAAACAATTGACCAAATTTGCGTGACAAAGTGGCAGACCTGGGCCTAGAACCTATATCCTCTAATTTCTAATGCAGGGCTTTTTCCAGTATAGCACATGCTCACATAATTTCACATGTAGCTGTAGCAGTAGATCTGAGAATGCCCAGTGGTTAGTGCTTTCGGTTCCCCCTTCTCTGTCTAGGCTCTAGAGCAACCTAGAGTTCAGAAAGCAGCAGGGCGTTTTTCTGAAGAAAAGAACATTCTATAAGTAATTATTGAAGTAATTACACAACATGTTGATTAGCATCAGGAGGACTCCAAATCAAAAAATTAAAGCTGATCTAGAGAAACACTCTTCTTTCCTAATTGGGATACAGTTGTCATTTGGAGATGAATTTATCAGTCATAAGGACTGGAGGGAAATTAGGATTATTTGGAAACAATCTGACATTTCCCAGAGTTCATGCCATTTTTTAATTTAGCCAGGAAAATCTGTACCATCAGAAAAGGAGAAGTGATAGAAACAACTGCAAAAGAATTGATAAATAGAAGAATGGAGAATGTGCTATAGTAACTGTATTCCCCTGAAGCTGGCATTGTGGCATATGACCACCACCCCTGCTTTATGGCCTTAATTCTGGGGCTGTTCCCCTTTTCCTTGCATATTTGACTCTTACCCTTCAAGTGTCAGCCTCAGTTTCTCTTGTCAAGCTGTCCACCCTATCTGAGCGGCCCTCTACCTGCCACCATTACTCTTAATTCCTTATTATCACCCGCTGTTCGTTTTCTTCAGAGAGAGAGAGAGAGAGAGAGAGAGAGAGAGAGAGTGTGTGTGTGTGTGTGTGTGTGTGTGTGTGTGTGTGTGTTCTGTCCCTACTAAGTTGTGAGCTCTGTGAAGGCAAGGACTACATCTGTCTGTTTTGTTCCCTGTTACGTAGACATTCCCTAATACATATTTGTTGATCAATGAACGATCTTCATGGTTCCCAATTCATATGGATGACAAAACCTACTCTTAAAATGGAATGTTTTCAATGGTATATTTCCCCATGTTTTTATATTCAGCGGTTTTTTTGGGGAGATGTATAAGTAATTTATATGCTCATCTTACTGAGAAAAATGTTGTCAACAAGCTTTTATTGAATATGCAAAGCACTATGCTAAATGCTGGCTGAATACAAAGGTGAATAATGCATAATCCTTATTCCTAAAGAAAAGTAGAAACATTTGCAAACAAATAGTTTTTATACAAAAGAAAAGTAAAATAAATACTAAATAGAGATGTACAAGAAATAGTAGCAACAATGAAGAAAAATGGTTAATTTTAATTACAGGAAGAGCCTCACAGAGTTGAATTTTGACTTTGGTCTTAAAGATAGAAAAATAGTTGAAGTGAATAGGGATAAGTAAATGTTTAGCTTCACTTTTTAGAAAGTCTTTAAAATAGTAATATTTATTATAAAGAACTCTTATAAAACATTGTCATAAGGCAATCTTTAAAAATTTCCGTAATAAATAAAATTACTCTGGCCTTAAACATTATACTTCTAAATTGAGACTA
>NW_025408838.1:0-49962 GCF_002201575.2 Neomonachus schauinslandi | reverse complement strand
AAAAAAAAAAAAGAAAAAAAGACAGTTAAAAAAAAATTAACTTTGAAAGACTAAAGAATCATGGAAAAAAAGCCATGAATTCTATGTGCAGTAGTCCCCTAGCGCTGGAGTTCTGCCATTCTCATTGATCGGTAAACTTGGTCTTGGCTGGCTGTTCTCGCTGATCTTCTGGGGAAGGGCCTGTTGCCGTGGTTTCCAAATGTCTTTGCCGGAGGCGGAATTGCCCCGTCCTTGCCCCCTCCCGGCTAAGTAATCTGCTTGGGTTTGCTCTCCGGAGCTTTTGTTCCCTGCGAGCTTTCCATACAGCTTTGGAGGCGGAGAGTGAAAATGGCGGCCTCCCAATCTCTGTCCCGGAGGAGCCGAGAACTCGGGGCCCGCTTCTCAGTGTGCCCCCAGAGAAAAGCCGTCAGTCACTCCCGTCTCCGGCCGCACTCTGTGCGCACCCGGCCTGTGACCGCGCGTTTCTATCTCTGGCACCCGACCCCGGGTGGAGTCTCCAAACCCAGCAGATCCCTGCGGTGCACTCCCGCGCGGCTCCTCCCGGGGGAGGAAGGTGAGTCTCCCCGGATCTGCCGCTTATTGGGTCCCTGCTGGAGGAGCAGGGGCCCGACTGTGCCGCGGATCACGGTTTATGGCAACCCCGAGCTGAGAGCCCGCGCCTGGGCTCCGCCTCTGCAGCCGGCTTCCCTGCTCCGTTACCTGGGAGCTCTGCCACACTCAGGCACCCCCGGTCTTTCTGTGACCCCGAGGGTCCTGAGACCACACTGTTCCGGAGGGCTCCCCCCCAGCCCCCCGCTTAGCCACCAGAGTGACGTCCCTCAGCGGAGCAGACTTTTAAAAGTTTCGATTTTGTGCTCCGCTGCTCTATCACTTGCCAGAAGCGGCCGACAGAGGCCCCTCCCCCGCCGTCTATCCTCCCGAATATCGCCTCGGATTCACTTCTCCGCACGTCCTACCTTCCAGAAAGTGGTCGCTTTTCTGATGAGAGAGTTGTTGCTCTTCTTTTCTTCGATCTCCTGTTGAGTTTGTAGGTGTTCAGAATGGTTTGATCCCTATCCAGCTGAATTCCTGAGAGGAGATGAAATCCAGGTCTCCTACTCCTCCGCCATCTTGCTCCGCCCCAAAAAGCTGTGGTTTAAAGAGGTACCTTGAGGATAAAGTATCGCTCTGAATTCTCTTAATTTCGGTAGGGTCTACCAAAGTGCCTTTAACATTCTAAGTTTCCAATAAATATGTTTTGGATCATTAGATTAGTGAAAGCCAGTTATTGACTTTAATAGAGAACACAGATTCTAAATGGTCTTCAGAAATAAAATTGTACTACATTATGGATTTCAAATTACCACTCAGCCACCACCTATCATAACTCTATGAGGTATGATACCTCAGGTATTTTCTAGAAAGTGCCTCAAGTGGAATTTATCTGATACATTTCTCTCCGGTAGATCATGGTTATGGGTTGTTGGGAAGAAGACCACAGGGGTAAAGTGCCATTCTTATTACATCTTTCCAGGGTACGTGCCATCAATATGACATATCACTGTTGATGTTAATCACGATTACACAGCTGGGTTAGTGTTGGTTAGGTCTCTTCACTGTGAAGCCATTGTTTTCCCCATTTCCCCATTGAAAGAGAGGCACTACGTGCAACTCACTTAAGGAGTGAGGTTATGTACTATCTCTTTGAAGGTACAGTATCTACATATCTACCTAAATAATTTGGAATTCTTTTTCACAAGTTATCTATTTATTCAAACATATATTTATATCAGTATGGGCTTGTAGTTATTTATTTTATACTTAGGGTTATAATTCACTACTATTTTATGTATTTACTTTCTCCAATTATTTTTTGTCAATTCCTTAGGTTCACACAAATAATAATGTCATCTATGAACAAAGAAAGTTTAATTTCTTCCTTCCCAACCTGTATATTTGTTATTTCCTTTTGTTTTATCTCATTGCACTAGTTAAGGATTCTAGTATTATGTCTATTAGAAGTGGGAAGAGAGGACATCTTTGCTTTGTTTCTGATCTTTGGGAGAAAGCTTCCAGTTTCTCACCATTAAGTATGATGTTAGCTGTAGGTTTTATTATGATGTCCTTTACCAAATTAATAAAGTTCTCATATATTCCTCGTTTTTTAAGAGATTTTATCCTGAATAGCTGTTGGGTTTTGTCAATGGCTGTTCTGCATCTATTGATATGGTCCTTTGCTTTTTCTTCTTTAGCTTCTTGGAGTTATGGATTGCATTAATTGATTTTTGAATGTTGAATCAGCCTTGCATATTTGGAATAAATCCCACTGGGTCATAGTATATGATTTTTTAATACATTGCTAGATTTGATTTGTTATTTTATTAAGGATTTTTACGTCTATGTCCATGACAGAGATTTTAACATCTATATTTGTATGTTACATCTATGTTCATGAGGATTTTTACCCCTATGTTCATGTACATTGGCCTGTAGTTTTCCTTTCTTTGTTTTTATCTGATTTTGGTGTTAGGGTAATGCTAGCTTCATACAATGAATTAGAAAGTGTTCCTTATACTTCTATTTTCTGGAAAATATTGTGGAGAATGCATATCATTTTTTTCTTAAATGATTCATGGAATTTACTAGTCAAATCATTTGATCTTATCCTTATTTTTTTGAAAGTTGTTAGTTTTTGATTTGATTAATAGATGTCAGTGAATTCAGATGATTTCTTCTTGTGTGAGTTTGTATCTTTCAAGGAATTAATCAGTTTCATCTAAACTATAAAATTTGCGGGTATAGAGTTGTTTATAATATTTTCTTATTCTTTCAAGGTCCATTGAATCAATAGTGGTAAGCTTTTTCTCATTTCTGATACTCGTTCATTTTTTTCCATCTCTCTTTTATTCTGAGTTAGTCTGGCTAGAATTTATCAATTTTATGGATCTTTTCAAAGAATCAGGTTGAGTTTTGATTATTTTCTCTGTTGTTTCCCTGTACTTTAATTAAAATCTGCTCTATTTTTTCTTATTTATTTTCTTTTGCTTACTTCAGACTTAACTTGCTTTTCTTTCTCTATTTTTCTAAGGTGGGAGCTGAGAATATTGATTTGAGGTATTTCATTTCTGAAATATTCTCTTAGTTCTTTAAATTTTCTGTAAGCACTACTTTTGTTGCAGCCTGAAAATTTTGATAAAATAATTTTTGTTTTTGGGCTGCCTGGGTGGCTCAGTCAGTTGAGTGTCTGACTCTTGATTTCAGCTCAGGTCATGGTCTCAGGGTTGTGGGATCAAGCCCTGAGTCGAGCTCCATGATCAGCACAGAGTTTGCTTGAGATTCTCTCTCCCTCTGCCCCTCCCTTTGTGCTCTATCTCTATAAATAAATACATACATACATAAATACATAAATAAATACATAAAAATACATAAATACATAAGAAATCTTAAATAATAATTATATTCTTCGATGTCAAATCCTTGACTCAACATTTTCTTTCTTTGAGTATCTTGAATTAGTACTCCATTTTTCTTTGGCATAAACCATTATTGACACAAGTTTGATGAGAATCTAATTTTCTGTCATTTATATAATTTGCTCTTTTTGCCTAGGTGCCCAAATAATGTTTTTCTTTTTAAGTCCAATATTTTTAGAATATATCTTAAGTTGGCAATTTTCAGGTTTATATAGTTAGATACATGGTATACTCTTCCAATATGTAGTTTTAATGGTTAATTAATTAACTAATTTTATTTTTATTGAAATATAGTTTGTGCACAATGTTACATTAGTTTCAAGTGTACAACACAGTGATTCCACAAGTCTATACATTATGCTGTACTCACCAGGAGTGTAGTTGCCATCTGATAGAAGTATTCTGATTGCAATTTATAACTATTTTTAAATTTCTCATTTGAAACTTCTTAGGGATTAGTTGTCTCATCTCTAAATATTCAGGTATGTTCCAAATGTCTTTTTGTTATTGATTTGTAAGTTAATTCCATTGTGGTTTGAGAACACAGATTGTAGAATTTCTATTGTTTTGAATGATGTAAGCAATGTTTTAAGGACTGGAATGTGGTCTATCTTGGTAAATGTTCCACATGAGATTGAGAACAATGTGAGTTCTGTTGTTGAATGTAGCATTCTATAAATGTCAATTAGATCAAGATGATTGATGGTACAGTTTAGGTCAACTCTAGTCTTACTGTCTGCCTGCTTGATCTATCAATTACTGAAATGGGAGTACTGAAGTCTCCAACTATAATAGTGGATTTGTCTATTTCTCCTATCAATTCTATCAGTTTTTGCCTCACATATTTTGATGCCATTGTTAGGTACACATATGGTTAAGACTGTTATTATATCTTCTTGGAGAATTAACTCCTTTATCACTATGTAATGGCCCTCTTTCCCCATGATGATTTCCCTGGTTCTGGAGTCACCATTGTCTTAAATTGCTATCATTTTTTTGATTAGTGTTAGTGTGGAATACCTATCTTTATCCCTCTAATCTATCTGTGTCTTTATATTTAAAGTGGGTTTCTTATAGATAATATTTGGTGGTTCTTGTTTGTTTGTTATTTTTAATCCACTCTGGCAATCTCTCTCTTTTAATTGGTTTACTTAGAGCATTCTGCTTGATGTGATCCTTTTTTTTTATTGCAGTGTAGTTGGTATACAATATTATATTAATTTCAGTTGGACAACATAGTGATTCAACTATAATATACATTACGAAGTGATCACCACCATTAACCTAGTTACCATCTGGCATCATACCAACTTGTTATAATATTATTAATATATTCCTTATGCTGTACATTACATCCCATGTCTTACAAATTTTATAACTGGAAGTTAGTACCTCTTAATCCCATTTTCCTATTTTTCCCACACCCAAAGTGATTTTTGATATAGTTGGATTAGCAGCTAACGTATTTGTAACTATTCTCTATTTGCTTCACTTATTCCTTATATTTTTATTAACTTTCTATCTTTTTCTGCCTTTTCTTTTTTTTTTAAAGATTTATCTATTTATTTTAGAGAGAGAGTGTGCGAGTGGGAGGAAGGGCAGAGGAAGCGAGGGAGAGAGTTAAGCAGACTCTGCACTGAGTGTGGGGCCACAACAGGGGCTCAGTCTCATGACCCTGAGATCACGACCTGAGCTGAAACCAAGAGATGGATGCTTAACTGACTGTGCCACCCAAGTGCCCCTCTGCCTCTTCTCATTTTAATTGAGTATTTTATATGATTCTGTTTTATATCCTCTTTTGCCATATCAATTATTCTTCTTTAAAAAAATAATAATTACACTCGAGATTGCAGTTTATATTTTAACTAGTCTTAGTTCATCTTGAATATCATATTCCCAATATTCTCAATTCCTCCCTCTCATCCCTTATTATATTCTTGTCATTCATATCACTTATTCATGTGTTATGATCACCCAATATATTGTTACTATTATTACCTTAAATAAATATGCATCTACTATATCAGTTAATTTTAAGAAAAATATATATATATTTTTATTTTCCCCTCCATTTATTCTTTCTACAGTGGTCTTTCTTTTATCATGTAGATTCAAATTTCTGAGCAAATCTCTTTCTTTCCTCATTAAGAAAACTTAAAAAAAAATTGTAAGCTGTCTGCCAGCAATGAATTCCTGCATTTTTATTTGTCTGGGAATCTCTACTTTTGAAGAATAATCCCATTGAATATAGAATCTGGGATGGTGTTTTTTGCCTTCCACAATTAAATATTTTACTCTACTCACTTCATGCATGCATAGTTCCTGCTGAGAAGTCTGATCCAATCTTTATCTTTTTTCCTGTATAGGTAGGATGTCCCTGTCTCCTCCCCCAGCCAATTTCAAGATTTTTCTTTTCATCTTTATTTCTCTGAGGTTTGCACATGATATGCCAACTGCACTTTTTGAGGTATTTGTCCTGGTCGGTGTTCTCAGAGATCCTGAATCTGTGGTTTGATGTATGTCATTAATTTTGGAAAGTTCTCAATTATTTCTTCCATCCACTTTCTCTTACTTCTCTTTCGGCATCACAATTATGCATCTATTACATATTTTGAAATTGTGTCACAGTTCTTTGATTTTCTGCTTTTTAAAAATTATATTTTCCTATTTTATTTCAGTTTGGGAAGTCCCTATTGAACTTTCTTCAAGCTCACTGTTCTCTTTTTTTTGTGATTTTATTTATTTATTTGAGAGAGAGAGAGCATGTGCACAAGTGGGAGGGAAGAGAGGAGAGAGAGGGAGAAAGAAAATCCCATGCAGACTCTGTGCTGAGTGCAGAAACTGACCTGTGGCTCAATCCCAGGACCCTGAGATCATGACCCTGAGCTGAAACCAAGAGTTGGATTCTTAACCGACTGAGCCACCCAGTTGCCCCCAAGCTCACTGATTCTTATCTCAACCATGTCAAGTTTACTGATGAGTCCATCAAAGGCATTCTTCTTTTCTGTTACAATATGTCTATTTTTTTTTTTTTTAGTTTTAACATTTCCTCTTCATTTTTTTCTTAGAATGTTTATTTCTTTGTTAACCAGTATGTCATTTTTTATCAACTCTTTCCATTAGAACCGTTAACATGTTAATCATCATTTTTTATTTTTATTTTTTAAAATATTTATCTATTTAGGGAGGGGGCTAGGGGCAGAAGGAGAAGGAGAGACAGAATCCTGAAGCAGACTCCCCGCTGAGCCTGGAGCCCCACACGGGGCTCAATCCCAGGACCGTGAGATCGTGACCTGAGCCAAAATCAAGAGTCAGCCACTTAAATGACTGAGCCATCCAGGTGCCCCAATCATCATTTTTTAAAAATCCTCACCTAACAACTTTGACATCTCTGTCATATCTGAGTCTGCTTCTGATACTTAATTTATTTCTCCAGGCCTGTGTTTTTTTCTTGCCTTAGCATGCTTTATAACATTTTTTGTTGACAAACCTAGTGTGTCAGGTAGTAGGAACTGAGGTAGCAGGATGAGAGTTGTATAAGGTTTTATGTTATTCTAGCCAGATGTTGGACCATGTTTAAAGTCTGCTCTAGCTATAGGTGCCAGAAGCTGCCATTCCTCTAATGTCCTTGTTTTCATGCCTCCTGTTGACTTTTGACTTCCCTGAGTTTGTGTCTTGCAGCTCTTTTGGCTGTAACACACTGTTCACACAGTAGAGCTCTGTTTGCTCAGGTAGAAAGCCGTGGCAAAAGGAAGTGTTTTGTAAATCTTATCAATCTCAGTTTTTTAATGGACTTGTGTCCCTGACCTTTGACCTTCACAAATATTTCTTAGCTCCTTTTTCTCTATAATAACACGAGAAAAGCAACTGGAGGCTGAGTGGGAGAGATGTCCTTCCCCCATAGGGATGAGTCTGCTGTTATTTTCTCCCTTTGGAGAGTGAGCCCTTGTTATGGAAAATGTTCTAGGAGTATTTCCCCATGATTATTAATCTTCTCTCCCAGCCAGAGAAATGACGGGATCTTTCTAGTTCTTCACTGTGACAACCAGGTAGGGTTCCTGGAGTTGAACCCATCAAAGTTTGGGGAGCCCCTTAGATGACAGCCCCCAGGAGTTTTTCATTCTCATGCTGGTCAAGACTCAGCCTACAGCTCCTTATCAGCATTCTTATTTCATTGTCCCCACTTGTTTATGACTCTAGTGTCTTCTGGTCCAGTTAAGCAAATCTCAGTAAGGATTCTTTATATTTGCCTGTCTCTCCAGATTTGAGGATGGTGGTTTTCTAGTAATTCTCTAAAAAGTCCAAGAAAAATTGCTGGTTTTCAATTTGCTCAGTTTTCTTTTTTTTTAAAGATTTTATTTATTTATTTGACAGAGAAAGACACAGCGAGAGAGGGAACACAAACGGGGAGTGGGAGAGTGAGAAGCAGACTCCCTGCTGAGCAGGGAGCCCGATGCGGGACTCGATCCCAGGACTCCAGGATCATAACCTGAGCCGAAGGCAGTCGCTTAACCAACTGAGCCACCCAGGTGCCCTCAATTTGCTCAGTTTTCTTGTAAGTACAAGAGTGATGACTACTGAAATCCTTACATGTTCAAGCAGAAACTGGAAATCCCGCCATTATCGTCCTTCTTTCATAACTTCTTTTTATCAAAATGTTAAGAACTTAACCTTTCCTCTATTCTTAAAGAACATATATACACATGATCAGTTCTGAATGATCTATTTAGATAAATTTTTGATTTAGGATAATTTAAAAAAACATATTTTTCTTGAGTATTCGATGTTCTAGACTTTTGCTCAGACATATTTAAAATTTTTTATAAAAATGTTTCATTATAAGCTCAGACCCAGCATCTCATCAGAAGTAATTATATGATAAGATCTCATTTATGTAATCTAAGATTTATAAGACAGAAAGAAATAAATCTAATATATTGCTTATACAAGGACCCTAGGAAGAGTCTAGAAAAGCACTCCAGTGTGTGTTTTGATTCTTCTGTGTATTATGTGAGTGAATTTCCTCTTTCCCAAGGACACATTATTTATTTTATTATTTTTTAAAGATTTTATTTATTTATTTGACAGAGCGAGACACAGCGAGAGAGGGAACACAAGCAGGGGGAGTGGGAGAGGGAGAAGCAGGCCTCCTGCGGAGCAGGGAGCCCAATGCGGGGCTCGATCCCAGGACCCTGGAATCATGACCCAAGCCGAAGGCAGATGCCCAATGACTGAGCCACCCAGGCGCCCCTCCCAAGGACACTTTAAAGAGTGGTCAGTTGGATCCACACAAGAGCCCTCCTTCTTCAAATAAAATCCTTAGTTTTGAATAATTTTCAGGAGTGACACTTGGGTTTATGTCTGGAAGTTTTAAACTTGGTCCAGTTATAAAATGCAAAATAATCTTGGAAGGAGTAGGCAACAGTCAGAGATCTTGTATCTCTCTAATTTTCCTCCTGAGGAGAGGGGGAGTGGAATAAAAAGAAAAATGATCATAAAAGGCATCACCTTTTGTTGTTATTGTTGTCGTATAATACAGTTTTAAAATTACCACCACCTTGCCCCACAGCAAAATAAAATTAGAAATATTTGGCCTAGATTAAGAAAAGTAATTTACAATGTATATATACAGTATTTTAAAGGTTTCTCTTTTGTTTGATAGAAATTCATGTAAAAATCATCAGTATTTTCCAAGATACACAATTTTAGTACAGCTTTGAAGCAAAAGACAGGTAATCCTGCTTTCTATATTCACTGAAATAAGCAATAAGAAATGAGAGCAATAAGAAATGCTCTGAAACTTTAACATGTGATTTATTTAATTCAGTTGTGAAACTAGACTGCTGCTTTCCAGGGCATTTTTGAGAGGTTCTCACTCTGGTATATTAAATCAGTGTTATAGCTGCAAATGGTTACAGGTCAAAAAGCAAAAGTTACAAGTACTTTACAGTAGACTTTATATAGAACTTTTTTTGATTTCAAGTGTTTATTTAAATTCTAGTTAGTTAACATATAGAGTAAAATTGGTTTCAGGTGTAGAATTCAGTGATTCATCGCTTATATACAATACCCAGTGCTCATCCCAGAACCTTAATGCCCATCACCCATCTAGCCCATCCCCCACTCACCTCCCTCCATCAACTCTCAGTTTGTTCTCCATAGTGAAGGGTCTCTTATGGTTTGCTTCCTACTCTCTCTCTCTTCCTCCCCCTTCCCCTATGTTCATCTGTTTTGTTTCTTAAATTCCACACATGAGTGAAATCATATGGTCAACTGATCTTTGGCAAAGCAGGAATGAATATATAACTTTTATTTGAAATAGTGGAAAGGCTCATTAGAAGTTGCAAACTGTACAGAGAGCTTTTTCTAATGTAGTATCATAATCAGAATCTTGACTTTAGTCCCGATATACTTTTATAAAAGCAGAATATATACTTACCCCAGCCCACAAAAACCAGTTATTGTGTATCCATTATGAATTTTTTTACAGTCTATATGGTGTGGTAGAAATCCTGAATAAAGAATAAGAAGATAAGACAAAGCATTCTCATGGCCTCATGATTCTATGTGTGAAGGGCATTTGGACATTAGGTAGAGCAGAAGATATCTCACTCACCCCTTTGATTTTTCCCTTTCCCTGAGCTCCATAATCTAAAGCTCCATGGAACAATCATTACAAGGACTCAGATTAATGATCTCATGATATGTGTGCTGTCGCATGAGAAATACTAGAAGTACTGCCCCCTAGTTGCTTGGGGAGCCTGGAGAAAGCATTAGATAGGACCTGAGATTGCCACTGATACATTTTAACAATTACAGACATTTGACTTTGGCCTTCATAACTTTCTCTGAACTCTAAACTCGCTTTTTCACTTTCTGGCTAATAATATGCTTCCTGAGAAGTAGGCGAATGTGATTTTGTCCAAGTGAAGGTGAAGCCAGAACCACAGGGTGATTTCTTCCTTATTTCTTGTAGGCCCAATATCAGCAGGTCCATAACGTTAAAAGATTTAAAATGAGAAACATGAGAGAGAAAGCTGGATTTCTAAGTGAAAATTTCTTCCCCAAAACGTTTTGCTGTTTTTAATCTCCAGTAGATATTATTGGCAATTTTGAGGGGGGGACCCCATTGGTCGTGTTCTCCCCATACGTGTCCTGGTATCCTAAATGCTGCTCAGCGGGAGTTGCTCTGGTGCCACGTTACAGAAGCTCCAATGTAAAACTCGGTTCTCTAGGTAATAGCATTTCTGACAAATTAATAATGTGATGCTTTCCTCGGCCCATGAGAGTTTTCATTACATATTCCCCAACTGTTATTTACAATACGATAACAACTCGTAATTTGTCAAGAAGTAAAGAACAGCAGGAGGAGTTCTAAGAGATGCACACAAACCAATCTCTAGCGAAAGAGGCTGGGGTGCTGGCCATTTTGAAAATTCGCAAGTCATTGCCTCTTTTTGCCCTGCTTCGGTGTGCTTAAGTTCTGTCTTGAGACTCATCCTTGCGTAGACTAAAGCAAAGGCTAAAATACAGGTATCGGTAAAAAAAAACACAAAAAAACCCAAAAATATACTTTTCATGCGTTGGTGTAATCACCAAAATCTCTTGGGGAAAAATTATGACAGTTCTTTAAAAGTTAGGACTCTCTGATATAACTTGGAGAAACAACAGACTCATATGGTCAGCTGCCCCAAATAAATAGTGATTTATATCGAGTGAGTAGTCAAAGATGCTGATTTCATTTTTCTTTCTTTCTTTTTTTTTTTATTTCCCTACGTTGTGCTCCCGGTGAGAGGAGGAATGGCGTTTTCTAAATAATTTATTTGGAAGGTTGAAGATGCGACTGGCTGACCTGCCCCTAAGTGCTGTGGGGCCCTATTAAGCACTCTTCAATATTTCAGTATATACCGTGTAATTAACTCGCCATGATGTGAAGCTGGAACTCTAAATGCCCGCTGAAAAGGAACATTTCAAGCTGTTATCATGTAGGAAAAGACAAAAACAGACCGTACCCGGGTCGGAAAAACTCCGAGCCCATGTGAGAGAAGATGGGAAGAAAGGACAGGCGAGTTGTGAATTAGCAGAAAGTAAAAGAGATTTAGAAGAAAAACAAAAAAGAAATAAAGAGGTAATGAAAAAAGACCTAGTGCTCCGAAAGCTATAAAGGAAAAAAAAAGAGAAGCAGTGAGGTAGAAATTTATGGTTTACAGCTTGTACTAAAAGCTTATATGATTAGAATCAGAGAAAGCGAGGTTCTTTTTAAAATGACTTTGGCGAGTATGCTGTAATACTCTCTAATAGCTCTGCAAACCCAAACCAGGTATAAAAAGACAACGTAAAAATCTGTTGCCAAAATCTGCGAGACATTTCTACTGAATGCAAAGCTTATGGAACAACTGCTTTTGAAAATTTACATTGCTAACCACCCCGTGCTATGCTGCCTGAACCAAAGCTTGCTTGCTTATCTAAAGGTAAGGAGGAAGGTCTTTTACTGATTCTACATCCTCTTCCAGATCTCCTGTGAAGTCCACGTCTGTATGAACAACACATTAAGCTACCTTCCTGTGGTGTGAGTATGCTTTTCTGGTCAGAGAGTGGTGCCGTTTCCTAATTTCATTAGTGAAAACCTTTCCGTGGCAGCAATTGGGTGTTTGGGAACATGGGGATTGGAGTGGCTTGGGAGATCAGTGCTGGTGTGTTGAATCGTGGATAACCATTTGCCCACAAGAAAAATGGCTAAGGAAATGTCAAAAAATGAAGAGGTACATATTTGGAAGTTGTATGTTCTGGGTATTAAAAAATAGTTTTCTTAGTCCATCTCTTCAAAGTGTCAGAGATCAAAGCAGTGGGTTGATCCTTATGATCATAGGATGAGCCATAAGAACAAGACAAGATGGAAGCTGGCTTGATGCTCTGAGCTTGACCAGGTGCTCGAAAATCAATTTGCCACCTATCGATGTGTGAAAGGGAATACAGGAAAGTCTGAGTTGACTGAGAATTAGAACAGGAAACTACTGGGGAAAATGTAGAAGCTCCAGAAGGATTGGCTCTCAGATTGCTTTGCAAATGTCTTAAAGGGCTTCTCCTCATCTCCCTTCTTTCCTTCCTTTGTTCTCCTTTATTTGAACCTCAGATAAAGGTACTGGATTTAATCATATTCTTCCTTGATTTTTTTTCCCCCTTCAGCATTGAGCACATTCCCCCTTTTTCTTCCTCATAAGCAACCCATTTTAAAATGTTTAATATGGGCCTGTAGATTATATATTTTTGAAGACAAATAGGTCAGCATGACTTTCTGTATCTATATTTTAACTCACACAAACAGAGTTAAACTATAAATCTTGCACTCAACATTTTTTTCTCTCTTTAGATTTATTTGTTTCTGGTGCAGTGAGTTAATTACTTCTAAGAACTGCATAGTGTTCTATAAGGGTCATCCACCACCTTTCCCTTATCCTGTCCCACAGTGATAGGCTGTGAGGTTGCTCCCTGTCCCATCTTCCCTGATGCTACTCTGAATATCCTCATCCCAGTCCCTTTGCTACCTGAATTGTTGAGGGTGGGGGAGGAGGCGATGAGAATCCCAAAGGTTTAACACGGGATGTGCAAATTTAATTTCATCAAGTGCTAGTCTGATGACTCTCAGGAATGACTTCAGCAGTTTATACTTCATGTGCTGGGGGTCCCTGTTTCCTCCAAGGCTTGGAAAAACCCCAACATGGTATTATCTGAATTTTGCTCATCTTTTGGATATAAAGGATTCTCTCATGGCATTTTTAGAAAATTTATCTAATTACAGTGAGTTTAAGTGTCTTTTTAAACCCTGTTGGCTATTCCTTCAGCAAATTGCCTCTTCATATATCTTGACCACTTTTCTACTTGGTTTCCTGTCTCCTTCTTGTCAATTTTTATTAGTTCTTTAAAATGTTGGAATATCTTAAATGTGGATGTGCTCTGGTTAGAAGTTGTCAATATCTTCTCCTTAAAGGACATCTGTCTGTTATTTTTGTCTACAATGAGTAGTGCTGGATTTTAATGTGAATATAGCCATCATTACTTATTTACATTTTCTAGTTTAGAGTCTTTTTAAAGACATTATATCCCCACCGCCACCAGCCGGAAGGAGTATTAGTTTGGGCTTGGGCAGAGCAGCAGAATCCCTACATAGTGAATGGAGAGATTTGACCGCATGCAATCCTGGGAGCTGGTTAAACATTCTTTGTAAGTCCGTTGCCCCTACCTCAGGAGCTGGGCCTGACGTGCTCTGGGTCAACAGTCAGAAGAGGTGATGGATGTAAAGTGGGGGAAAGCAGGAAAAGCTGCCACCCGTGTGGATGACCTGGAGTCTACCACATGGCTCACTCACTGCCTCCATGCCTCCAACTTGGATGACATGGGTAATGATGCAGGCGCAGTTTACCATACAACCACATGCAAACCTGGCCCGTGATTTGGAGAAGCAGGATGAAGAGACCCAATGGGAGCTGCAAGACCTGACCACAGCCACCTACCAACCAGGGAACCCAGATGGTCGGTAGCAACATGCATGAGCTGTACCCACACCTAACATAACATGAACCTTCTCAGAGTCAAGAGAGCCAATTTTTGACTCTGCCTTCTAGATCATTTCTCTTGTAGCCAATCCTAACTCAGAACTGAACAGAGGATGAGATTCTGGGAAAGACCTCAATGTAGCTAATCTGATATGATTTAAAGCCACTACATGAGGTTACTGATACTTTCCCATATTCTTGCTTCTTAAAGTGTTGATCATGGACCAGCAGGATCAGCCTTACCTGGGAACTTGTTAGAAAACTGGAAAGAGAAACAATTTTTATTTTTTTTACTTATTTTAATTTTAATTTGAGTTTTTAAAGTATACATTTGATGTAAGTTTAAATATCTTTGTATTATATATTTTTTTCTCCCCATGATATGTCAGATTCCCATTACCTTCTGGTCATGCTTCTCCCCTGCTTAACTGATTATAGAACCTCTTTGTTATGCACCACATTTCCTAGACACAAACTCAAATCAGATCACTAATATATGACAATGTATCTATTCTGCTTCATTTGGTTTTGACCTGTTCCTGCATAATGTCACCTGAAATTGTTTAGTTTTTCTAGTTCTTTGGTATTGATGTCAGTGACTTTTCAGTATGTTTAAATCTAATTAGGGGAGTCTCCTCTCTTTGCTTTTATATTTATGTTTCTCAGATGTCTGCTAATAAGATTAAAAAATACAAATATGACTTCCACCTTATTTTAATTCTCAGGTAACTTACAGATCTATAATTTTGCTTAGTATCTACTTCCTAAGTGATTATAGCTGATATAGTGAGGCATTTTATTTTTTTGAGTTTGTGTCTGGCAAATGTAGTAAACTGTGCTTATAAATTCTTGCGCTATTCTGTGATTATTTAGATTTTCCATATAAGTAAACACAGTTTCTGTAAATAAAATTTTTATAATACCTCTCAATATTTGTACCACTTACTTATTGTTACACTGTGTTTGTTAAGCTATCTAGAACTATCTTTAACAATAGTGTAATAGGAAACATCTTTGATCTTTGTCTTGCGTCTCCATTAGAAGAATGATACTTGATACAGATATTTGAAATATGATCTTCATCAAGTTAAGAAATTTTCTTTTATTTCTAACATTCTGAGAGTTGTGATCCAGATACATGTTGAAATTTATCATATTCTTTTTTACATTTACTAAGGCAATAACATTTATTCTCTTTTGCTTGATCAATTTGGTAAGTTACATTGAGATATATAATAGCAAATCCTGAAAGATCCTTGGGTGACTTGAGTGAAACTATCTCAATTATGCGTGCTTTTTAATTTATTTTCAGATTACTTTCTGTTGTAGGCAGACTTCTCTTCCCCACAGCAATGTCAACCTTATTTATTCCCAGGAATTTTTTAAAAAGATTTTATTTGAGAGAGAGAAAAAGTGCAGGAGCAGGGGATAGCGGAAAGGGGCAGAGGGAGAGGGAGAAGCAGACTCCCCACTGAGCAGGGAAACTGGCATAGGGCTTGATCCCAGGACCCTGGGATGATGACCTGAGCCAAAGGCATACGTTTAACCCACTGAGCCCCCCAGACATCCCATATTCCCAGGAAATTGTTAAAGAATTTTGTCCTTGTAGCTTCTTAGCTTCTTCATAGTCTCTATGTACAATTAAGGGTTGGGGAATAATGTTGTATCTTCTTGAAGGGAAATAGCTATATAAATTATTTGGGAACTTTTGAATGGACAATTTGTCTATTCTTTCCCACTTATTTATCTCTATCATTTTTTTATGTCAATGTGGACTTATGATTATTAATTCCATAAGCTAACTTCCAATATTTTTGGCTTATTTTGTTGCTCAAATTGTTTGTGCTTTGGCCATCAGGAAATCTTTCAGTTGGCTCCTGTGTTCTTTTGGCATATCTCCAATGTTTTTTTTTTTGAGCATTTCCACACTTTCTGGAGTTACAAGTTGTTCCAGTCTCATCTTGTATATTTCCTGCCCCAGTCTTAGCATCAGCCATTTCTCCAATGAGCCCTGGTTCCTTTTATTAGAGAATGGTATTAGAAACCAGGATTAGAGGGATGGCTTTGCTTTTTGTTACTGGTGTGTCATTTCTCATAGGCTTTCTTAGCAGATAGAACTAGGAAATAAATATGAACATTCTAATCCATGTAAACACACATGAATCTATTATTACTTCTATAATATGTATTTATCTGTATCTATATTAAAGAAACGTGAATTTATACTGGTATCTCTGACTCCAATCCAGGAGCACATTTTATTCTAGCCAATGTACTAGAGTACATTGTTTATATATAGTTCCTTCTGTCTATAGTCTTTTAGTCTCTACTCATTTCTGAAACTACTTACACCTTTGATTTATTTTACCAAATTTTATAATTTTTCACATGTTTATCCTGTGCACTTTTGTTAGACTCATACCTAAGGATTTCCTTTCGAGGGGTGTGCTAATGTGTTGTACATTTTGTTTTATTTTCAAATTCTAAATTGTAACATTCATTGCCGGTATGTAGGAAAGGAATCAACTTTTATTCATTCATCTTATATTTTGTGACCTTGCTTTACTGGCTTCCAGGATATTTTTGTTGACTTTGGGGGAGATTTTTTTTTTTTTTTACCTAGAATGACAAAGACAGTTTTATTTATTTCTTCTAACCCGTTAAGTTCTTATTTATTTTCCTTGTCTTACTGTGCTAGCTAGAACTTCCAGTAAGATGGTGAAGTGGTGAGAGAGGAATCCTTGTCTCCTTTCTGATCTTCGGGGGAAGCATCCCATTTCTTATTATTAAGTACAATATAACTGTAGGGATTTTTTGTAAATGTCCTTTGTCAAATTGAGAAAGCTTCCCTTTATTTCTAGTTTGCTAAGGGTTTTTGCCATGAATAGGTGTTGGATTTTGTCAATTGCTTTTACTATATTTATTGATATGATCATGTGATTTTTCTTCTTAGGCTGTTAGTATGGTGGGTTACACTGATTGAATTTTTGAATGCTGAACCAGCCTAGCATACCTGGGATAAACCCCACCTAGGTGCAGTATGTAATTCTTTTTATATGTTGTTGAATTTGATTTGCTATTGTTTTCTTGAGAATGTTTACAACTATGTTCATAAGAGATACTGGTCTGCAGTATTCTTTTCTCATAATGTTTTTTATCTGGTTTTGGTATTAGGCTACTGTTGGTTTCATGAAATGTTTTGGGAAGTGTTCCCTCTTCTTCTATTGTTTCCGGAGGAGACTCAGAGAATAGGTATTATTTTTCCTTAACCATTTACTAGGATTCATTTGAGAAAACATCTGGGCATAGTGGACTTCATTTGGTTTTAGTTTTTTAAATATTAAGATAACTTTGTTAAAAGATGTAAGACTATTTAAGTTTTCTATTTTCATTTGGATGAATTTTGGTAGATCATGTTGTCCAAAAAAATGGATTCATTTCATCTAAACTATCAGATTTGTGGCACAAAGCTATTTGTAATACTCCTGATTCCCGAACCAAGGGATCAATAGTCTTTACCACTTCTTTCACTTCTGATATCAATATTTGTGTCTTTCCTCCTTTTTCTTCATTAACCTGTCAAGACATTTATTAATTTTATGAACTTTTCAAAGAACCAGTTTTTGTTTTGTTGACTTTCACCATTATTTTCTTGTTTTCAGTTTTGTTGGTTCCTGCTCCAATATTTATGATATCCTGAGGTGTGCTTGCTGAAGGCTTAATTTGCTCTCCTTTATCTAGTTATCTAAAAGGGAAACTTAGCTTACTGATTTTAGATATTTTTTCCAACACATGCGTTTAATACTATAAATTTCCTTCTGAACATTGCTTTCATTACATCTTCAAACTAAAAGTGGTGTTTTTATTCTTATGTAGTTCAAAATATTTTGTAATTGATCTTAAGACCTTCTTTAATCCATACATTATGTAGCAATACATGGTATAGTTTCCAAATATTAAAAATAATGTTCCAGTTCTTTTTCTGTTATTGATTTCTAGTTTAATTCTGTTGAAGTCTGAGAACATACTTTATATGGTTTCCATTCCTTTAAATTTGTTATGGTGTGTTTCTATCTTGGGGAATGTTCCATTTGTATTCCACTGTTTTGGATGGAGTATTCTACAAACATCAGTCAGATCATGTTGATTGATATTGCTACCCTGCTGTTCAAGTTATCTATCCTTACTTACTTTCTTTTATTTATTTTTTTATATGTTAAGAAGTACCAGAGTTTATTTTTGTTTAGTTTTTTTATTATGTTATGTTAGTCACCATATAGTACATCATTAGTTTTTTTTTTTTTGAGATTTAAAAAAAAAATGTTTATTATGTTAATCACCATACATTACATCATTAGTTTTTGATGTAGTGTTCCATGATTCATTGTTTGTGTATAACACCCAGTGCTCCATTCAATATGTGCCCTCTTTAATACCCATCACCAGGCTAACCAATCCCCCCAACCCCCACCCCTCTAGAACCCTCAGTTTGTTTCTCAGAGTCCATAGTCTCTCATGGTTTGTCTCCCCTTCCAATTTCCCCCCCTTCATTTCCTCCTTCCTGCTATCTTCTTCTTCTTTATTTTTTTAAAATCCTTACTTACTTTCTATCTGCTGGTACTCTCTATGAGAGAAGTTGAAGACTCCCTCACGGATTTGTCTGTTTCTCCTTTCAGTTCTTTTACTTTTATTTCATGTATGGAGATGATCTGTTATTATGTACATACGTATTTGGCATTGTTATGTCTTCTTGGAGTAGTGTCCTCTTTATCCTTATGTAATGTCCTTCTTTATCCCTCATAACTTTCCTTACTCTGAAGTCTGCTTTGTCCGAAATTAATACAGCAACTCCTGGATGACTGGGTGGCATAGTTAGGCATCTGACTCTTGGTTTCGGCTCAGGTTGTAATCTCAGGGTGGTGGGATCGAGCCCCACGTTGGCTCCATGCTCAGTGCAGACTTTGGCTGATATTCTCTTTCCTCTCCCTCTGATCCTACTGCTCGTGCTCTGTCTCTCTCTTTCAAATAAATAAATAAATAAATCTAAAAAAAAAAATACAGCAATTCCTGGTTTATTATGGCAAGTGTTAGGTTGGTTTAACCTTCTCCATTCTTTTACTTTTCATCTGAATCTTTACATTTAAAATGGGTTTTTTATAGACAGCATATAGTTGGGTCTTCTTGCTTTTGTTGTTTTAAATCAAAAGATAATCTCTGTCTTTAAACCAGTGTTTTGAAACCATTCACAAATGATAGTGATTATTGATATAGCTAGATTGAAATCTATCACCTTTATAAATGTTTCTATTCACTGCATTTGTTCTTTATGTCTTTTTCTGCCCCTCTGCTTTTAATTGAGCTTTTAATATTATTATCCTATAACAGTATTTTCATATTTCATATCTGCTTCTTCTGATGTTGCTGTCTTTCATTTATTTTATTCATATGTTATAATCTCCCAGTACATGGTTACTATTGTTGTATTAAAATTATCTTTTAATTGTGAATAAAAAATTAAAAAAATATATATACTTTATTACCTCTCAAGTGTTCTCCTTTCATTACATAGATCCATGTTTTTGACCTAGATTTCTTTCTGCCTGAAGAACTGCTTCTAATATTTTATTCAGGATGAGTCTACTGGCAATTAACTTTTTCAGTTTTTGTTTATCTGAGAAAGTTTTTTTTTTTCTACTTCACTTTTGAAGATTTATTTCACTGCATGTATAATTTTAGGTCAGTGGGTTTTCTCTCCTTCAATAATTTAAATATTTCATTCCACTCTTCTCTTGTGTGATTTCTGAAGAGAAAGCCAATGTAAATTTTATCCTTGTTCTTGATGTGTAAGGTATATTTTCTCTCTGACTTCTTTTAAGATTTTATCTTTGTCTTAGGTTTTCTGAAGTTTGATACATACCTTTTTTTTTAATTTAACCTCTTTTGTTTTCTGACCTTCCTAGATCTGGGGTGTGGTATCTGTCAATTGATACTGGAAAGATTTCAACCACTATTACTTCAAATATTTCTGCTACTCCATTCTTTCTTCTCCTGGCATTTTTCTCCTTCCATTTCATTTTGTAAAATTTTGATTGAATGATCTCCAAATTCAAATTATCTTCTCACCTGTGTCGAGTTCACTAATGAATGCATCAAAGGCATTCTTCATTTCAGTTACTGTGTCTTTCATTTTTAGTTTATTTCCTATAGTTTCCTTCTTTTTACTGGTATTACTGGCAGGTCTTGCATACTTTCTATTTTTTCCATTAGCATCCTTAACATATACATATTAATCATGGTTACTTTAAGTTATTTTTGTTCCCATATCAGTGTTTTATATGAGTCTGTTTCTAATAATTGCCCTGAAACTTCAGATTGTGTTTTTTCTTGTCTTTTGGTATGCCCCATAATTTTTTATTGAAATCTGGACATCATGTTATACTGGGTAATAGGTACTGAGTGACACAGACATTTAGTGCAAGGATTTATGCTAATCTGTTTAGCAGTTGAGCTGAGTTTAAGGTTTGTTGTGGCCAGAGGTACCAAAGCTTTCAAGTTCCTCTATCATTTTGTTTTCCTTTCTCTTCATGGCATTGTGGCTTCCCTTTTTACTGTTCCTCAGAGAAAGTCTGTGCCTTTTACAGCTCTTCTAGCTCTCTATTAATATTATGAAATCTTGTTGATGTTGTGGTGCACAGATTAAGTCTCAGCCTTGGTCCCGTGTCTCAGGTGGTTCTTCACAAATGTTTCTATAGCTTTTCCAGGCTCCACCTTATCTGTTATTTCCCACTTCCTTCTATGGCAGTAGCATTCCCTGTTTCCTTGAAGCCCAGCCCCTGATGACTATATTTCCATTTGTTTTTTATTTTCTTTTTCCTTAGGTGAGACAAGAAGCCTGGAACTGGCAGGGGTGAGGCAGAATTCCTTTCCTCTCGCTGGAATAAGATTTCAGAATTACCCTCTGAGGGGTTCTTCCTACTTGGAGACTGGGTTTTTGTTAGTGAGAAGAGTCTAAGAGTATCTCACAGTGACTATTCTTCCACTCCAGAGCCATGAGGGGATCTTTCTCAGATCCTCATCCTGAGGATCTACTGAGGTTTCTGGAGGGAAAATTTGCAAAAGTGTAGGGTCCCCCCATGACTTCAGTCCCCTGGAGTTTCTCAGTCTTACAGTAGCTCAGATTCAGCCTCTAGGAATTCTGTAATTACCACTTAATTGTTCTACCAGCTCATGGATTCCATGTAAACAAATCTTGAGTATGCTCAGGATGTGCCTGTTGCTTCAGACATTAGAGCTGTAGTAACCTGAGTTCTCTGAAGAGTCTAGGAAATTGTGATTTTTCAGTTTCTAAGCTTTTTAATTCTCCCATTGGTCTTTTAGCCACATATTCCATGGAATGCTCTTTCAATGTCACTGTAACACTCGTGATCATGGTTCAGTTTTCATCTTGGTGCCTAAGTGACAATTACCATAATTTCCCACTTTCTTCTTCTGGAAACTTCTTTGTCCTACCCCCTTTACCTCTGTGACAGATAATTTTCTGGGTTTTCTTCCTCTTTTGCTGGCCTCTTTTTCTTGTTCTTCCTTATCCAAACTAAATATTGAAGGTTTCCAGGACTCGGTAATGGGTCTTTCCTTCTCATAAGAACATCATTTTTCATGGCTTTAAAAACCATTTATAGGGCGCCTGGGTGGCTCAGTTGGTTAAGCGACTGCCTTTGGCTCAGGTCATGATCCTGGACTCCCAGGATTGAGTCCTGCATCGGGCTCCCTGCTCGGCAGGGAGTCTGCTTCTCCCTCTGACCCTCCCCCCTCTCATGCTCTCTCTCTCTCAATCTCTCTCAAAAATTATATGATAAAATCTCCTAAACTTATATGTTGAACCTAAACCTTTTCTGTTATAATCAACCATATAAGTTTTATATAAAACCTCCTCTTGGGTAGGCTATTTATAGGCATAGTGAACTTAGCATATCCACAATCAAACATTTGATTCCTTAACCCTATCTAAAATTATTCCTTTGCCAGTCTTCTCTTTCTTCATAAATGGCATGACTATCTGAGTTGAGCCATAAATCTGGAGTCACCATTGATCTTTCCCTCTGCTTACCCCATGCGTAAAATATATCTGCAAGTTTTTATTGTTTTTGCATTCAAATTTTTACCTATTTCCACCATCTTAGTTCAAGACACCATCACCTCTTGTCTAGAAAATTTCAAAAGCTATATTATTGGTCTTTTCTTTTACTAATGTCTTCTTCCAATCTGTTTTTCACACAACAGCCAAAATTGCTTTTCTTTAAAGATTTATTTATTTATTTAAAGAGAGAGAGGGAGAGAGGAAAGGAGAAAGAGAGAGTAGGTGGAGAGAGGAGGAGAGGGAAAGGAAGGGAGAATCCTCAAGCAGACTCCCCACTGAGCATGGAGCCTGATGTGGGGCTTGATCTCAGGACCCTAAGATCATGACCTGAGCTGAAATCAAGAGTTGGATGCTCAACCGATTGAGCCACCCAGGCACTCCCCAAAATTACTTTTTAAAGATTATTTAATTATCTGATTTTCCTACAAAAATTCCCTCAAGAGATTGTCATGGCTCTGAGAATAAAGTCTGAACTCATTTTTTTCTGGGGTTTTCTATCACTACATCAAATGTATATCCTTTATTTCCTTCATAATACTTTCCCCAGTGTGTAAATATATGCAGAGTGTTTTTCCATTCTCTTCCTTGAGGAGATTGTAAGACCTATGATGTATCAAGGACCAGGTTTTGTTGTCCCCTGGTTTCAATGTTCTAAGTGTGAATCAACTTCATTCTCTTAAAATCTGAGAGATAGGTACATGACCAAAAGGGATATTTGATTGGAATAAGAGAAGAAAAATTATATTCAAGCAAGTTCTATAGCATATATTTTTTTTTCTTTTTCATGGAGCACAAATATTTTTTACTACGCTACGGGGTTGGAGGGAGGCAAAGGATGTATATGAGCACCCTATGAATAGAGAAATAGGGCAATTGTAAGCATATAAAAAGGAAATGTGATAGAAGATGGAAAATACTGAATGTTTCATTGTTAATATTTTCCTAATGTGAGAAGGAATCTTTTTCCTTTTGATCATTTAAAAAATGGGAGAAAAACATTTTCCAAAATAGTCTATATAACATTTCCTTACATTTAAAAGGAACAGATTTTCCTTTTAAGCAAAGAAAAACATCTGCCAGAATTCTGGGAGGATCTGAAGTTAAACATTGATTCCGTAGGAGATTGTGTGCGGTCAAAGGTACACATGGGCACCTAGTGGTAAGATGGCCGCAAAGTTCATTCAGGATATTTGACTTTCTTAAGGAGTAGTTAAAATGAAAATAATATTATATAAAAAGCCTCTCAAGATAACAGTTGTATGTGTGTTTGCTTATTTTGTTTCATTTGTTTATTTGCAGGACAGCAATCTACATTGTGTGGCAATAAGTAATGATAGGATTTGGGAAGAATTGCTCTAAATAATACTAGTAAAGTATCTTATATCTATCACATGCATTTAATATATCTAATATGTTATATATTTAATATGTATTTAATATATCTAATATATAGGCATGCATGTTCAACACATACTCAGTTTTCACATTATCATAGGAAAAAGTTGGTGTCCTTACCCAGTTTTATAGATGAGGCCTGAAGACATTATATAATGTGCCTAAGATTATACCGTAAGGCACTAGCATTTGAATTTAGGCTTATTTGACTTTCTATTATTAAAATTAGGTGCATCATTTATTTCTGTTTTATTTTTTCAAAATCTAGCTTTGATCTACCAGTTTCCTGAACTCCAAGCCTGCCCGTTGACTTTCAGGTTTTCATTTACTAGATAGGTATTATTTCTCATTGGAACAATGCCACAACTTTGCTCTTGTGGGGCAAATGTACTAGATGAACTCAGGACATTTCTAATTCTGAAATTCTAACTTCTCTGAATTTTCACAATACATATGTATCTTTGTTTCCCAAGTTATTTTCCTCTCATTTTTCACTTTAAAATTCTTACTTGTCTG
The DNA here is from genome assembly GCF_002201575.2 of Neomonachus schauinslandi. Lineage (NCBI taxonomy): Eukaryota > Metazoa > Chordata > Mammalia > Carnivora > Phocidae > Neomonachus > Neomonachus schauinslandi. Next base: position 25,909 of record NW_025408838.1, on the reverse strand, counting down.
AGCCACTTTCTAGTATCTTTTACCCCCTTTGTCTTTTGAGTCTCAAGTATCTATTTCCATCAGAAATTAACTGTTTCTTTGTTTAATTCTGTTTCCCCATCTTCCTGTGGTAGGGGGGAGGAGGCTACTTTGAAGGAGAAAACGCCAAAGTCATAATATTTATAAAGAAATAAAATTATGTAGTGTGATTATTTTTAACTTTGTATTTTTAATAACTTTAGATTCATAGGAAGTTGCAAAGATAGGGCACGAAGATCCCATGTGCCCTTCACATGTTTCCCCCAATGGTTACAACTTAAATAGTTGTACAATCAAAACTAGGAAATTGACACTGGTGCAATGTTTATAGCTCTTTTAATTTATCACATGTGTAGATTCGTGTGACCACCACTGCTATAAAGACACAAAACAGTTTTATCATACTGGTGTGAATTTGAATCATTGAATAACTATGCTCTGGCTCCCAGATGGCATTTTTGAAGCTATGTTTTAAAAAAAAAATGGTGCCCGAGGAGCAGTGCCTTCTAAAGATTAGAAGATAAAAGAGAAAACTACTTAGGTTTGGAAATTATGGAGCAAAACTCTACTCTGGCATCAGAGAATGAGAAAGAATCATCAGAGACCTCAGACAGACAAAACATGTAGACTTTTTGATTCCTTAAATTCCATACAGAGGGAATAAAGAAATGAGTGGGCTAGAAACCTTCAACTCAGAAACTGACCAACTTATAAAGATCAGGTGGTACCTTCTCTCCCCTAACACCCCACCTTGAGGGAGTTAATGTCTAGAGAAAGGTGCACATCCTCTCCGAGCAGAGAGGATGACACCAACAACTATCTTATCTGCTTGAGAAACATCAATCCAGCACTGCCCTAAGATTTGCTGCAGATCAAAGCCTGCACTTCTCCCTATCGGACCCCTTACTTTAAGTCTGTTAGAATAAATTGCCATTTTAGCTCTCCAGCGCCCTTAAACTTTCTAGAACACCTTTTCCGGTGTCACATGCACTATGGTCAGTTCGACAGTGTATTTTGTCTCATAGAGATTATAAGAATACATCTTTTAAATTGCAAATGTTGCTGTGATTCCAAAATCATTGCTTTGCTGCGTTTATTTGAGGCTCTAGTGCTCTTAGCTCTATTGTGTTGAAGACTGACAACCTTCTTGAGAAAATAATTATGAGGAATGCTTTTACCCTCTAGGTACAAACACTTGGTCCCAGATTTTCTGGTGCAACTAATGTGAGATTTGTTTGTTTGTTTGTTTAGCTAAAATATGTAATATAAAATGATAGTATTTTCAGATTCCTTGTTTATTTATGAGTCTAATGAAGCATGGTTGTGACTCTCATGTATGGTGCATAAATGGACGTAAAAACTATACGTTTCAAAGGATATTTGCACCAAATTTTCATGATACGTTAAAAGATAAAAATAGGTCTGAAGTGGATTTGAGAAACCACTGTTTTGTTTTAAGGTAATATTTGGTATATGAATGCAGTTTCCAGAAATAATACCTGCGGCATGAAAAAATAATTCAAAATTTAATTATAATTACAATTAAAAAACTAATATGATAATACATTGCTTTAAATATAAGATTTAAATTGCATTTAACTGCACTTCTGTAACTTCAGTAAATGTAGCTTTTTTTGGCCTATAATCTCTTTCAGAACTTGCTTTATCATATATGTCTACATTTAATAATCAAATGCAATTTTGCATTCTGAATTTTCTTATAGGCTATTCTTAATTAAGCACTTTTTGGGGGTAAATTCTTAATTTTTAAGGAGTCTATAATACTAATTTAGCTAGGTGAAGGGGATTAATACAAACTTTCAGTCATCCAGTAAATAAATCATGGGAATGAGAAGTACAGCATAGAGAATAAGGTCAATAATATTGTAATAGGATATGGTAACAGGTGGTAACTACACTTATGGTGAGCATGGTGTAATGTATGGAACTTTCAATTCACTATGCTATACACCTGAAACTAATATAAGATTGTATGTCGGGGCGCCTGGGTGGCTCAGTCGGTTAAGCGTCTGCCTTCGGCTCAGGTCATGATCCCGGGGTCCTGGGATCGAGTCCCGCATTGGGCTCCCTGCTTGGCGGGAAGCCTGCTTCTCCCTCTCCCACTCCCCTTGCTTGTGTTCTCTCTCTCGCTGTGTCTCTCTCTGTCAAATAAATAAATCTTTAAAAAAAAAAAAAGATTGTATGTCAACTATACTTTGATAGAATTTAAAATAAGTATTCCTCAACTTTGGGGCAGCTAGAAGGTACAAGTTTTCACTGTTAATGCTTTAAAATAAAAATCTTCAGAGACATAAAGATTTCCTAGTTTTCTATTTCAGACTTCAGTACAATTCCCTGATACACAGTTATGAATTGTTTTCAATGTATGCTGATGAATGTAAATGGTGGCCCCTATAACTTATTGAATATTCTCCCTGGATTTATAGGGGGTATTTCTCTTAACTCACACTCTGGATTTGAGTCCTGTATTCTAATTCACTTTTATTGAAAGGAGTTTCTAAATGTCATTTGTGTTCTTCACATTTAGTACTGTGCATTATGAGTTTTAGGAGAAATATTTGCTAGATGGCAACTTAGTAGAGATAACCCAAGGTCAATCACAGGGGTGTTGTGCTAACTCTGCTTAGTGTTGCCAGAAAGGACACTGGCCTTGTGAGGGGACAATTGTATGGGTCTAGATTTCCAAGGGTTAGGCAAAGAAAGATAAGAATGTTGGCTAGAGAATCCGTTCAGGTGTTGTCTCTTTACCTTGTTGTCACTGGATGTGCTCAAATACTTTTCCTTTTTTTTTATAAACTATTATTATGAAGTGATGTCATGATAATTAAAAACATTGACAACATTTTATTTTGACATACGATTAATATTTTTAGTTACTTATCCCATATTGTTTTCTCATGCTCTATTTTAAAAGTGTATAAGATTTTGCAACAAAAGTCATAAGAAAAAAGCCATTTTATGAATAAGAAATAATATTAAAGAAATAAAAATCTTTTTGAAAAATAAATACATAGGTACTACAACTGATCCAGAATCAAGCAAACCTAGCAAGTTCTGGCCTAATAGAAAAGGTAGACAGGTAGGGTTGCCACATTTTGCAAATAAATATATAGAATTGTCACTTATATTTGGAATTCAGATAAACTATGATTTTTTAGTATAAGGATGTCCCTTGTATTTAAGATATACTGATACTAAAAAACACCATTACTAAAAAACATCATCTGTTGTTTATCAAGCAACAACCAGTTTAGCTGTGTCCCCTCTTATCTGGCAATTCTCTTTCAGACAGAAGACTCACTGGAAATCCAGTGTTTTGGCACCTAATGCAATAAAAGTGTCAGTTATGGTTAGATTAACCCTTGACTTCATGTTTCCATTCTCATGAATACCATACAGTCAAATAACCAGGGCAGCAAATTTGACTTTACTTCTTTTAAATTTGAATTCCTCTTTTCAAGATTTGTTGCCTTTCCTATCATTTTATTTTGTGAATTCACACACACACACACACACACACACACACACACAGATATCTATAGAAGCTAACCAGTTATTTGCAATATTTGAATCTAGTTGTAAGAAGAAATATATATCTGTGATTGTTATTGCTTGGTTATTTACATCATAGGGTTTATAAAAGGTTCTACTAAGTAATGAAATGTTAGATGGCTTGTCTGTTTCAAATAACCAAACTTTAAAAGGAGCTTATTCATTATTATATATAAAGCATTCCCCAAGAGCACAGCTGTGCAATTTAATTCCATTGAAACCTCCTCCCACTTAGCAAAATATTTAGATATATAGACATATAGATAGAGAATCATAATAGGGCAGGGAAGAAATAGACAATAATTAAAGTATAAATTCCACTTGCCGCGATATATTTTCACGATCTCCCCCCTATGAATCCACTGCCTTTGGTGTGTTGTGTGCCAGAAGTTGCAGTTAAGGCATGTTGCAGCCGAAACATATTGTTGCAAACGTTTTATGCCCTGACTTTCTCCTGATGAATCTCCTGCCTTTTGAATAAAACCTTTCAGTCAGATAACCCATCACACATCAGTATCAGTGAACAGTCAGCTTTCTTTCCTAATATTATCATTTGCAGCTCCAACGGCCATGTTACAGGAAACAGAATTCTGGTCAAAGGTCAGTGATATTGAGAGCACTTACTTAGCAGGTGCCTTGGTGATCAGTTTTAATGAGTCTGAGCCATATTAATTTCTTCTGCTGCTGCTGGTCTATTGAAACAAAAAAAGAAAGGACATAAAAGGTGGCAGAGGTGTCAAAGACGCCGTAGGCACAGACTTCCTTGATAAGCTTTGACTTAAAGAGCTAAGAAGCAAAACCCAAAATAACTTCTGATGTGTATGTTCCCTCTATAGTGGCAGTTAGAAGAGACTTAGGAAACTCATCTTCCCTGAGCGATAGTCAGTAATGACTCAATATGACGTTGACTTCATTGTTATTCCATTAGGCACAACTGCGAAGTGCATCCCCAAGGTACAATTTGAAGTGATTATTTTAATCAAGAGGTGCCAAATGGTAGCAACATGGAGGATCACCACCCCAAATCCTAGAACTTTAATGCCATTTTCAGGCAGTCTCATAAATACATATATATTGATATGTACATGGTACAATTAAAAGTCAATCCTGCCTGTTCTGCCCACCACTGGGTTCTTTAGGCTCTTCATCTATTTTTGTTCAAGCATCTGGATTTTGTTAGGTGCCTTGCTCGGTGGCAATATATGATGAACAGGGTTGTAAGTTGTTGCCAAATCTGGATGGGAGGGTCAAGAAGCACACAGGTAAAGAGACGAGAATGATTCAGACCCTGGCCAGTGAAAAGGTAGTAGATGTGACTATCATGGCTGAAGAAAAGAGCAGCAGTAGGTAAGAACTTCCAGGTTATACTCTTTTAATATGTGCATTCATCCAATCAATCAATTTTTTAGGATTTTATTTATTTATTTGAGAGAGACAGAGAAAGAGAGAGAGCGAGCCTGAGTCAGGGGGAGGGGCAGACAGAGAAGCAGACTCCCAACTGAACAGGAAGCCCGATGTGGGACTCGATCCCAGGACCCTGAGATCTTGACCTGAGCCAAAGGCAGACGCTTAACCAGCTGCGCCACCCAGGTGCACCACCAATTAATCATTTGTTCAAAACTATTATTTGAATACTTTGTATATGTATGTGTGTGTATGGTAGGCATGAAGTTAGACAATGGAGAGACAGTGGTGAACCTGCAGTTTACCACTTTGTCCTAATACATTCTGGTGGTAATTCTGTGTTGACTCCTGTGAGTCTGTTTATAGCCAGAGTTAATGTAAGTTTGATTTGGGGGTGAACTGATCAACACTTGGTATGAATTTTTTAAGAGTTCTGTGGTAGGACCTATGAGTTTAATATTTATTTTATATGGATAATTGCTTGTGGAAAGGATAACCTTTTTTGACCTAGTGGAGTACATTAGTTCTCTATTGCTATGTAGTAAATTACCCCAAACTTAGTGACTAAAACCAACAAACCTTTATCTCATTTACTTTCTGTCAGTCAGGAAGGCAAGTATAGCTTAGCTAGGTGGTTCTGGCTCAGAGTCTCTCATTAGCTTTTGGTTCAGATGTTGGCAAGGGCTGCAGTTGTCTGAAGGCTCGACTGGGATGGCAATCCACTTCCAAGTGCACTACTGGAGACTTCAGTTCTTCATTGCATAAGCATCTCCAAAGGGCCGCTCATGATATAGCAGCTGGCTTCTCTCAGGACAAATGAACTAGGGAAGGGTGAGGACCCAAGAAAAAAGCCACAGTGCTTTTTCGAATCTAAAAGTACAAGTGACATGCCACAGATTCTCCCACATTTTATTGGTCACAAAGAATAACCCAGCTACAGTGTGGGAGGGGATTATTCAAGGGTATAAACAACCAGGAGGCAGGGACCCTTGGAGGTCATCTTAGAGGCTACTGATACCTAAAGCTTTCATAATTCTAAATGTGGAAAAGCTTTAACATTTTAATTTGCAGTAGCTAACATGGCCAGTGGTTTAAAAATGAATTGTTTTTCTTTTTGTTTTTTAACAAAAAAATGGCTTAATGGGTTTCACTATATTGCCTCATTATTTGATTAAATTGATTAACATAATGGGTCACTTTTTGAATCTCCTATCAGTAGGCCTTTCTGCAAAGTTCAGATGAGACGTCTCTCTTATGTTTCTGTTAAATAATCTCTTTCTCATTAAAGAAATATGGGACTGTATTAGTTTTCTGTTGCTGATGTAAAGTAATATATTACCATAAACTTATTGGCTTAAAACAACACAATTTTTAATCTCAGAATTTCTGTAGTTCGGAGGCCCGGTGGGCTTGGTTGGGTCCTCTGTTGATACTGGCACAAGGCTGAAGTCATAGTGTTGGTAGTGTTGCATTCCTTACTAGAGACTCTGAAGAAGAATCTCAGGGTGTTGGTTGGATTTGGTTCCTTTTGGTTGTAGGACCGAGGTCCCTGTTTACTTGCTGACTGTCAGATGGAGACTCATGTTTGTTCCTAGAAGCTATGTTCCTTCCCGTGCTTTCCATGTGCTTTGGTCCAGCAATGACAGGTTGAGTCCTTCTCATACTTTCAACTTCTCTGATGTCTCCTCCTGCCCCATCTCTCTGACTTCCAGCAAAGAGCTTTCTCTGCATCTAGGGGCTTATGTGACTAAAGTGGGTTAACCAAAGTAACCCCAGAGAATCTGCCCTAAGTCAATAGCCAGTCCAATATTTGCAGAGGAGTATTTTCATTAGCCTGCTTCCTGCAGTAGAATTTTGAGGGTCTGACAACCTTCCTTCATTTCTGTCCCCTTTCTGTCCAAGCAAGTGCTGATGTAAAATTTTCATGAGCCTTGTGAGCTTTATGTGAATTTCACAGGGGTTCCCTCCATAAGACAGAAGCCATGTCCACAAATCTTTCTGAGATAATGCTTTCTCTATCTTTGGTCTCTGCTGACATGGCTAAGAGTCTACACCCTAAAGCTTGCTACAGATGCTCTGCTTTGATGAAGAGGATCTCTGAGGCGTGTCCTTAATCTCTTCAAAGAGCTTTTTGTGTGGCTCAAGTTGCTGGTCTTTTGATGTCTCTGGGGTTTTTGTAAAACACTGTCCAGCCACAAACTTAGTTTTTTACACTACGCCACAGTTTTTGAATTAATCTCTTAATTTCATTGTCTCTTGCCATCTGGATTGGCCAGTAAGTTCCCAAATAATCAAGTCCTGGTTCCTTTTTGTTTAAAAGTTTTTTCACTCAATTTCTCTCTCTCCTTGCCCATGTTACTATCAGCAGAATGAAGATGCCAGAAAAGCTTGCAACATTTTTCTTGGGAGTCTCCTCAGCTGATTATCCAGGTTCATCTTTTCACAAGTTGTGCTTTCTAGGTAACTGCAGGACAAAATTCTGTTAAAATTTCTGCCACTATATAACAAGGACCTCCCTTCTTTTGGTTTCCAGGAACGTGTTCCTCACTTTCTTCTGAGACACCAGCATCTTTAATGTCCATTTTACTAATAGTCAGTTCATGACCGTGTAAGTATCATATAAGGTGATGCAGGTTTCCTCTCTAATGGTCCTTCATTGACCTGAAAGCTGTTATGAGCTATATTGATATGGGTATAGTATCCCTCGCTGAATAACCTATTCTTTCAAAAACTTAGTGATTTTATAAATTCGACCCTAACATAACACACGCATGTTATCTTTCTTTTTTTTTTTTTTTAAGATTTTATTTATTTATTTGACAGAGACAGAGATAGCGAGAGCAGGAACGCAAGCAGCAGGAGTGGGAGAGGGAGAAGCAGGCTTCCCCTCGAGGAGGGAGCCCGATGTGGGACTTGGTCCCAGGACCCTGGGATCATGACCTGAGCTGAGGCAGACGCTTAACGACTGAGCCACCCAGGCGCCCACACATATTATCTTTCTAAAATAAATCCAGGCATATTATCTCTCCTAGTTAGGACAAATGGTGTAATTGATAAAGGCGCTCTTTCTTTCTAAGCCCAAAGACTGTGTTGCCAGCATTCTCAGCAATGCACTCCAGGCTATCATTAATAACCCCTAAGTTTTGGCACACGGAAACAAAACTCTTTGCCAGATATTAGTGCCTTATTCTATTATCTGGCATAATCATTGTAATAATAGTAATCAGAAACAGGCCAGCCTAAGAAAGCAAAAGCAAAATAATAAAGATGTCTTACATTATCCCTTGACATAACATCTCATTTAAACTCCATATTATACAAAGACAAATACTTTCTATAATTTTTACACATAGAATATTCTTTTTATAAAAAATTAGGCTCATTACCAAAAATTTAAGCAATGCAGAATAATTCAAACAATAAACCAAGAAATAACCCTATTCCCTGCTACTCAGAGATTGAATGCTCTAATATTTATTCCAGATCATTTTAGATATCTCTCTCTTCATTTATATAAATAGAATGATAAATGAATAGATAGGTGGAATCATACGTAGACAGAAAAAATTACAAAAACAGAACCTAATACTAAATTTTATTTTATTTGAATAACAGAAAAAAGAATGAAAATAAATTTGGACTAGTTGTTGAATAACAAGTAGATGTTTATTTACCTCAGAAATTTGTAAAGGATACTTCTAAAATAAAATTTAAAAATTGGAGAGGGGGCTGGTGGTTAGTGCTGCTTTGCTTCTGTTCAGTAATTAACTGTTTCAGCGTTAGCAGTATTTACTTTCTACCTGCAATGAAGGGAGAGTAAAGATGAAGTAATAAATTCAGTTACTTTTGGGGCGCCTGGGTGGCTCAGTTGTTAAGTGTCTGCCTTCTGCTCAGGTCATGATCCCAGGGTGCTGGGATCAAGCCCCAGCTTGGGCTCCCTGCTCAGCGGGAGGCCTGCTTCTCCCTCTCCCACTCCCTGCTTGTGTTCCTGCTCTTGCTATCTCTCTCTGTCAAATAAATAAATGAAATCTTAAAAAAAAAAAAATTCAGGTACTTTTTCTTATACAATCTGGTCTCGTATTTTCTGATTTTTGCTAGTCATGGATTTATTTTTAGATTGTCAACATATTTTTTTGAAGATTTTATTTATTTGACACAGAGAGAGAGAGAGTGAGCACTAGCAGTGGGGAGGGGCAAAGGGAGAGGGAGAAGCAGACGCCCTGCTGAGCAGGACTAGGGGCTTGATCCCAGGACCCCGGGATCTTGACTTGAGCCAAAGGCAGATGCTTAACCAACTGAGCCACCCAGACACCCCTAGATTTTCAAAATTTTTAATAATAATAGTATGTTGTGCATCCAGAGTGTTAGTGCTTTTAACCAAGTCCACGTTCATTTCTAGCACTTGCCATAGAGTTACCAGTGTTTAGTTCTTTATTTGATTTCATCTCTGGGCTTGTTGAATATCATCTTTCTCCATAAAGGATTATTGGTGTCAGTATGACAGTTCTGAACTTAAAGAAAAATTTACCTCCTTATAAAATTCTTAGTACATTCTTTGCTCAGATATTTGTTGACATTGACCTACTGTGTACAGGAAATGACCTTGGTTGTGGAGAAGCCTAGGTTGAGATAATGTTGGCCAGTCAAGGTGATTTATTTTTCTGCTTAATTCTCCATTGCATGGGTTTGAAATTAACTGACTTCACCGGGTTTTCTCAAACAGAAAAAGAAAACTGTCTTTGGGTAATAGAGTCATACTGGGAATTCAAAAAACGTTTTTTTCTAATATATTTGAATAAATAATTTTGTCTGTTCTCTCTTCGGTTTTATTCATCAGAAACACCAAGTTTTGCATGTTGTATCTATCTAATGTTCAGTCATCATAATCTTTGTATGCCATTATTTATTTCACTTTATTTTGTATAATTTCCTTAAAACTGCCTCCACAATCCCATAGTCTAGTCAATTTTATTTATTTATTTATTTTACTAAAATTTACCTTTCATCTCTAGAATGGTATTACTCTTACCCTCTGAATCATTTCTAATTTCTACCAGTTCACTTTTATTTTATTGTGGTATAATTTACATGAAGAAAAAGTCAACCATTTTAGCTTACTGGTCTGTGAATTTGGAATTTGGAAAAATGTAACATTGTATAACCAGCACTGCACACAGAAAAAGGTACTGAATCATTCAAGCACACTAAAAGTTCTCAAGTGCTCCTTTATAGGTAAGCCCCAAGATCTTCGCAACCACTAGACTTTTTACTTGTCTACAGTTTTCCTTTTTCCAGAATGTCATATGAATGGGACAAGTCTTTTTTTTTGTTTTACTTAGCATATTACATTCACAATATATCCATATTGCTTTGTGTATTAGTAATCTGTTCCTCTCTAATGCTGAATTATTTCATTGCAGGAATGTAACAACTTTACCCCACTCATTAATTTTTTAAAAAATATTTATTTATTTATTTCAGAGAGAGACAGAGAGACAGCATGAGTGGGAGTGACCGAGGGAGAGAGAGAATCCCAAGTAGACTCTGCCTGAGGGCTGAGCCCCACATGGGACTGGATCTCACAACCATGAGATCATGACCTGAGCCAAAACCAAGTCAGGTGCATAACCAACTGAGCCACCCAGGCGCCCCACCCCATTCATTAATTAAAGGACATTTGGGTTATTTCCAGTTCTTGATGATTTATTAATAAAGCCCTCAAAACATTTGCATACAGTTTTCTGTACCAATATGAACTTTTATTTTTCTTTGGTATATACCTGGGGATGAGGTTGCTGACTGCATGCTGAATGTATGTTTAACCTCATACAAAACTGCCAAGCTCTTTCCAGAGTGGTCGAACCACTAATGATGTATAGGCTCTAATTGTTTCATATTCTCATCAGCACTTGCGATTATCAGTTGAAAAAAAAAAAATCCTTTCTAAGAGTGTGGAGTGATAACTCATAGTTTTAATTTGCATTTCCCTAATGAATAATGGTGTTGAGGTTTTTTTTTTTATTATGTTATGTCAATCAACATACATTACATCATTAGTTTTTGATGTAGTGCTCCATGATTCATTGTTTGTGTATAACACCCAGTGCTCCATTCAGTACGTGCCCTCTTTAATACCCATCACCAGACTAACCCATCCCCCCACCCCCACCCCTCTAGAACCCTCAGTTTGTCTCTCAGAGTCCATAGTCTCTCATGGTTCATCTCCCCTCCGATATCCCCCCCTTCATTCTTCTCCTCCTGCTACCTTCTTTTTTTTCTTGACATATATTGCATTATTTGTTTCATAGGTACAGATCTGTGATTCAACAGTCTTGCACAATTCACAGTGCTCACCATAGCACATATCCACCCAAAAGTCTATCACCCAGCCACCCCATCCCTCCCACCCCACCCCCCACTCCAGCAACCCTCAGTTTGGTTCCTGAGATTAAGAATTCCTCATATCAATGAGATCATATGATACATGTCTTTCTCTGATTGACTTATTTTGCTCAGCATAATATCCTCCAGTTCCATCCACGTCATTGCAAATGGCAAGATTTCATTCCTTTTGATGGCTGCATAATATTCCATTGTATATATATCTCACATCTTTATCCATTCATCTGTTGAGGGACATCTTGGCTCTTTCCATAGTTTGGCTATTATGAACATTGCTGCTATAAACATCGGGGTGCACGTACCCCTTCAGATCCCTATATTTGTATCTTTGGAATAAATACCCAGGAGTGCAATTGCTGGGTTGTAGGATAGCTCTATTTTCAACTTTCTGAGGAACCTCCATACTGTTTTCCAGAGTGGTTGCACGAGCTTGCATTCCCACCAATAGTGTGGGAGGGTTCCCCTTTCTTTGCATCCCCGCCAACATCTGTCGTTTCCTGACTTGTTAATTTTAGCCATTCTGACTGGTGTGAGGTGGTATCTCATTGAGGTTTTGATTTGGATTTCCCTGATGCCGAGCGATATTGAGCACTTTTTCATGAGTCTGTTGGCCATTTGGATGTCTTCTTTGGAAAAATGTCTGTTCATGTCTTCTGCCCATTTCTTGATTGGATCATTTGTTCTTTGGGTGTTGAGTTTGATAAGTTCTTTATAGATTTTGGATACTAGCCCTGTATCTGGTATGTCTTTTGCAAATATCTTCTCCCATTCTGTCAGTTGTCTTTTGGTTTTGTTGACTGTTTCCTTTGCTGTGTAAAAGCTTTAATCTTGATGAAGTCCCAATAGTTCATTTTTGCCCTTGCTTCCCTTGCCTTTGGCGATGTTTCTAGGAAGAAGTTGCTGTGGCTGAGGTCAAAGAGGTTGCTGACTGTGTTCTCCTTTAGGATTTTGATGGACTCCTATCTCACATTGAGGTCTTCCATCCATTTGGAGTCTATTTTTATGTGTGGTGTAAGGAAATGGTCCAGTTTCATTCTTCTGCATGTGGCTGTCCAATTTTCCCAACACCATTTGTTGAAGAGACTGTCTTTTTTCCACTGGACATTCTTTCCTGCTTTGTCGAAGATGAGTTGACCATAGAGTTGAGGGTCCATTTCTGGGCTCTCTATTCTGTTCCATTGATCTATGTGTCTGTTTTTGTGCCAGTACCGTGCTGTCTTGATGATGACACCTTTGTAATAGAGCTGGAAGTCCCGAATTGTGATGCCGCCAGCTTTGCTTTTCTTTTTCAACATTCCTCTGGCTATGCGGGGTCTTTTCTGGTTCCATACAAATTTTAGGATGATTTGTTCCATTTCTTTGAAAAAAGTGGATGGTATTTTGATGGGGATTGCATTGAATGTGTAGAATGCTCTAGGTAGCATTGACATCTTCACAATATTTGTTCTTCCAATCCATGAACGTTTTTCCATTTCTTTGTGTCTTCCTCAATTTCTTTCATGAGGATTTTATAGTTTTCAGAGTACATATCCTTTGCCTCTTTGGTTAGATTTATTCCTAGGTATCTTATGGTTTTGGGTGCAATTGTAAATGGGATCGACTCCTTAATTTCTCTTTCTTCTGTCTTGTTGGTGTATAGGAATGCCACTGATTTCTGTGCATTCATTTTATATCCTGCCACCTTACTGAATTACTGTATGAGTTCTAGCAGTTTGGGGTGGAGTCTTTTGGGTTTTCCACATAAAGTATCATATCATCTGCAAAGAGTGAGAGTTTGACTTCTTCCTTGCCAATTTGGATGCCTTTGATTTCTTTTTGTTGTCTGATTGCTGTGGCTAGGACTTCTAATACTATGTTGAATAGCAGTGGTGAGAGTGGACATCCCTGCCTCGTTCCTGACCTTAGGGGGAAAGCTCTCAGCTTTTCCCCCTTGAGAATGATATTCTCTGTGGGTTTTTCATAGATGGCTTTTATGATATTGAGGTATGTACTCTCTATCCCTATACTATGAAGAGTTTTGATCAAGAAAGGATGCTGTACTTTGTCAAATGCTTTTTCTGCATCTATTGAGAGGATCATATGGTTCTTGTTATTACTTTTATTAATGTATTGTGTCACATTGATTGATTTGTGGATGTTGAACCAACCTTGCAGCTCAGGGATAAATCCCACTTGGTCATGGTGAATAATTCTTTTAATGTACTGTTGGATCCTATTGGCTAGCATTTTGGTGAGAATTTTTGCATCCATGTTCATCAGGGATATTAATCTGTAATTCTCCTTTTTGATGGGGTCTTTGTCTGGTTTGGGGATCAAGGTAATGGTGGCCTCATAAAATGAGTTTGGAAGTTTTCCTTCCATTTCTATTTTTTGGAACAGTTTCAGAAGAATAGGTATTAATTCTTCTTGAAATGTTTGGTAGAATTCCCCTGGGAAGCCATCTGGCCCTGGGCTTTTGTTTTTTGGGAGATTTTTGATGACTGCTTCAATTTCCTTAGTGGTTATGGGTCTTTCAGGTTTTCTATTTCTTCCTGGTTCAGTTTTGGTAGTTGATACATCTCTAGGAATGCATCCATTTCTTCCAGATTATCTAATTTGCTGGTATATAGTTGCTCATAATATGTTCTTATAATTGTTTGTATTGCTTTGGTGTTGGTTGTGATCTCTCCTCTTCCATTCATGATTTTGTTGATTTGGGTCATTTCTCTTTTCTTTGTGATAAGTCTGGCCAGGGGTTTATCAATCTTGTTAATTCTTTCAAAGAACCAGCTCCTAGTTTGGTTGATCTGTTCTACTGTTCTTTTGGTTTCTATTTCATTGATTTCTGCTCTGATCTTTATTATTTCTCTTCTCCTGCTGGCTGTAGGCTTTGCTGTTCTTTCTCCAGCTCCTTTAGGTGTAGGGTTAGGTTTTGTATTTGAGAACTTTCTTGTTTCTTGAGAAAGGCTTGTATTGCTATATACTTCCCTCTTAGGACTGCCTTTGCTGCATCCCAAAGATTTTGAACGGTTGTGTTTTCATTTTCATTGGTTTCCATGAATTTTTAAAATTCTTCTTTAATTTCCTGGTTGACCCTTTCATTCTTTTTTTTTTTTTTTAAGATTTTATTTATTTATTTATTTGAGAGAAAGAGAGAGAGAGAAACAGCATGAGAGGGAAGAGGGTCTGAGAGAGAAGCAGGCTCCCCGCTGAGCCGGGAGCCTGATGTGGGACTCGATCCCAGGACTCCGGGATCATGACCTGAGCCGAAGGCAGTCGCTTAACCAACTGAGCCACCCAGGCGCCCGACCCTTCATTCTTTAGTAGGATGCTCTTTAGCCTCCATGTATTTGAGTTCTTTCCGACTTTTCTCTTGTGATTGAGTTCTAGTTTCAAAGCATTGTGGTCTGAAAATAGGCAGGGAATGATCCCAATCTTTTGGTACCGGTTGAGACCTGATTTGTGACCTAGGATGTGATCGATTCTGGAGAATGTTCCATGGGCACTCGAGTAGAATGTTCATTCTGTTGCTTTGGGATGGAATGTTCTGAATATATCTGTGAAGTCCATTTGGTCCAGTGTGTCATTTAAAGTCTTTATTTCCTTGTTGATCTTTTTCTTAGATGATCTGTCCATTTCAGTAAGGGAGGTGTTAAAGTCCCCCACTACTATTGTATTGTTGTCAATGTGTTCCTTTGCTTTTGTTATTAATTGGCTTATATTATTGGCTGCTCCAATGTTAGGGACATAGATATTTACAATTGTTAGATCTTCTTGTTGGATAGACCCTTTAAATAGGGTATAGTGTCCTTCCTCATCTCCTATTATAGTCTTTGGTTTAAAATCTAATTTGTCTGTTATAAGGATTGCCACCCCAGCTTTCTGTTGGTGTCCATTAGCATGGTAAATGGTTTTCCACCCCCTCACTTTTAATCTGGGGGTGTCTTTGGGTCTAAAATGAGTCTCTTGCAGACAGCATATCGATGGGTCTTGTTTTTTTATCCAATCTGATACCCTGCATCTTTTGATTGGGGCATTTAGTCCATTTACATTCAGGGGTAACTATTGAAAGATATGAATTTAGTGCCATTGTATTGCCTGTAAGGTGACTGTTACTGTATATTGTCTATGTTCCTTTCTGGTCTATGTTGCTTTTAGGCTCTCTCTTTCCTTAGAGGACCCCTTTCAATATTCTTTTTTTTTTTTTTTTAAGATTTTATTTATTTATTTGACAGAGAGAGATAGCAACAGCAGAACACAAGCAGGGGGAGTGGGAGAGGGAGAAGCAGGCTTCCCGCTGAGCATGGAGCCCGATGCGGGGCTCGATCCCAGGACCCTGGGATCATGACCTGAGCCGAAGGCAGACGCTTAACGACTGAGCCACCCAGGCGCCCCGCCCTTTCAATATTCTTGTAGGGCTGGTTTCATGTTTGCAACTTCCTTTAGTTTTTGTTTTTCCTGGAATTTTTTATATCTCCTTCTATTTTCAAAGAAAGCCTAGCTGGATATAGTATTCTTGGCTGCATATTTTTCTCATTTAGTGCTCTGAATATCATGCCACTCCTTTCTGGCCTGCCAGGTCTCTGTGGATAGGTCTGTTGCCAATCTAATATTTCTACCATTGTAGGTTACATATCTCTTCTCCTGAGCTGGTTTCAGGATTTTCTCTTTGTCTCTGAGACTTGTAAGTTTTACTATTAGATGTTGGGTGGTTGACCTGTTTTTATTGATTTTGAGGGGGGTTCTCTGTGCCTCCTGGATTTTGATACCTGTTTCCTTCCCCAAATTAGGGAAGTTCTCTGCTATAATTTGCTCCAATATACCTTCTGCCCCTCTCTCTCTTTCTTCTCCTTCTGGGATCCCAATTATTCTAATATTTTTTTGTCTTATGATATCACTTATCTCTCGAATTCTGCCCTTGTGATCCAGTAGTTGTTTATCTCTCTTTTTCTCAGCTTCTTTATTTTCCATCATTTGGTCTTTTATTTCACTGATTCTCTCTTCTGCCTCATTTATCCTAGCAGTTAGAGCCTCCATTTTTAATTACACCTCATTAATAGCCTTTTTGATTTCGACTTGGTTAGATTTTAGTACTTTTATTTCTCCATAAAGAGTTTCTTTAATATCTTCCATGCTTTTTTCAAGCCCAGCTAGTTTCTTTAAAATCGTCATTCTGAACTCTAGTTCTGACATCTTACTAATGTCCATATTGATTAGGTCCCTGGCAGTCGGTACTGCCTCTTGTTGTTTTTGTTGAGGTGATTTTTTCCATCTTGTCATTTTGTCCAGAGGAGAATAGATGAATGAGAGAACAAAATGGTAACAGGGTAACAACAACCCGAGAAAAATATACACTAAACAAATCAGAAGAGACCTGAACCGGGGGAAAAGAAAGGGAAAGAAAGATAAAAGAAAGAAAGAAAAAAAAAATGAAAAATATTAAAAAAAAAAAACTAACAACAAACAAGCATAAAAAACAGAATATATCCAATATGATCAGGCTGGTGTATAGATCAGTGTCACACACTAGATTTTGGGTGTATTTTGTCTGTTAGAAGAGAGTGCCTCCAAAAATTTTAAAGAAAAAAAAACTTATATATGTACAAAACTAAGGGTAAATATGATGAAGGGATGGAATATGACTGTAAAGTTGAAAATTATAAGAGATTTTATAAAAGGAATTGATAAGAAGTTGGTTGAAAAAAGAAAGAAGAGTCTTTAAAAAAATTAAAAAGGGACAGAATTTGATCAGGTAGGAGACTAGAAAAAAGCCATACACTAGAGATTTAGGGTCTATTTTGGTTTGTTAGAAGAAATTGTATCCCAAAATTTTAAAGAGAGAACAATTATATATATATATATATACCAAAAATAAGGGTAACTACTATGAAGGGATAGAATATGACTCTAAAAATGAATAATAAAAATGTTTTTTAAAAAAGAGATCGATAAGATGTTGGTTGAAAAAGGGAAAACGAAAAAACCAAAAAAAAAAAAAAAGAAAAGAAAAAGAAAGTAAAAAAAAAAAAATTAACTTTGAAAGACTACAGAATATTGGTAAAAAAGCCATGGATTCTAAGTGCATTATTCCCCTAGTGCTGGAGTTCTGCCATTCTCATTGATGGGTAAACTTGGTCTTGGCTGGCTGTTCTCGCTGATCTTCTGGGGGAGGGACCTGTTGCCGTGGTTCCCAAATGTCTTTGCTGGAGGCGGAATTGCCCTGCCCTTGCCTGGTCTGGGCTAAGTAATCTGCTTGGGTTTGCTCTCCGGGGCTTTTGTTCCCTGCAATCTTTCCATACAGCTTTGGAGGACAAGAGTGAAAATGGCAGCCTCTCAATCTCTGCCCCGGAGGAGCCGAGAACTCGGGGCCCCGCTCCTCAGTGTGCCCCCAGAGAAAAGCAGTCAGTCCCTCCCGTCTGCCAGGTCTCTGGCTGCACTCCATGCTCACCCAGCCTGTGACTGAGCATTTCTATCTCTGGCAGCTGACCCCGTGTGGAGTCTCCAAACCCAGCAGATCTCTGTGGTGCGCTCCTGTGCCGCTCCTCTCAGGGGAGGAAGGGGAGTCTCCCCAGATCTGCCACTTGTTGGGTCCCTGCTGGAGGAGCAGTGGCCCGACTGTGCCGCGGATCACGGTTTATGACAACCCCGAGCCGAGAGCCCGCACCTTGGCTCCATCTCTGCAGCCGGCTTCCCTGCTCTAATACCTGGGAGCTCTGCCGCACTCAGGCACCCCCGGTCTTCCTGTGACCCCGAGGGTCCTGAGACCACACTGTCCCGCGAGGGTTCCACTCCCCGCTTAGCCACTGGAGCAACGTCCCTCAACGGAGCCGACTTCTAAAAGTTCCGATTTTGTGCTCTGCAGCTCTATCACTTGCCAGAAGCAGCCGATGGAGGCCCCCTCCCCCGCCGTCTATCCTCCCAAATATCGCCTGGATTCACTTCTCCGCACGTTCTACCTTCCAGAAAGTGGTCGCTTTTCTGTTCAGAGAGTTGTTGCTATTCTTTTCTTCGATATCCTGTTGAGTACGTAGGTGTTCAGAATGGTTTCATCCCTAACCAGCTGAATTCCTGGGACCAGACGAAATTTAGGTCTCCTACTCCTCTGCCATCTTGCTCCTCTCCGGTGTTGAGGTTTTTTAATTTTTTTCATGTGTTTATTTGCTATCCACATCTCTTACTTGGTTAAACATTTGTTCAAGTCATTGGACCATTCTTTTTACCAGGTTATTTGATCTCCTATTTTTGATATTTGAGTAGTCTATATGTATTCTGAATATACATACAGATGTGTTTTGGCAAATACTTTTTCACTGTGTTGAGGAATACCTTTTCATTTTATTAACAGTGTCTTTCCAAGAGCAGTAAGTTTTAAGTTTGATGAGGTCCAATGATCAATTATTTTTTCTTTTATTGATCATGGTTTGGTGTCTATCTAAGAACATTTTCCTCTTTCAAGGTGAAAAACTATCTTTTCCTATGTTTTCTTTCAGATGTTCTATAGTTTTAGGCTTTATATTTGGCCGTATGTTTCTTTTTGAGTTTACTGTTGTATGTGATGCAGGAATAGGAAGAAATTCTTCTTTCTCTTGCATTTGGATATCCCTTGTTCCAGCTTCTTTTGTTGAAAAGACTCTTTTTTTTCCATGTAATTACTTTAACACTTTTGTCAAAAATCAATTTACCTTTAGTGTGGGCCATTTTCTGGACTCTGTCATGTGTATCATTCTTTCCCCCAATATCACACTGCCTTGATTACATGGCTTGATAGTAAATGGGAAATCAGGTAACATGAGTTTCCCCAACTTGTTCTTTTTCAAAATTGATTTGGCTATTCTACTTCATTTTCCCTTCCATATAAATTTTAAAATTAGCTTGTCAATTTCTTAAAAAAGGAACCCTTCTGGGATTTTGTTTGGTACTGTAGTGAATCTATAGATCAGTATGGGGAAAACTGAGATCTTAATAACATTGAGTCATCCAACAATTAACATGTTATATCTTGAGGTATTGAGGTGTTTGCTTTTTTTTCATGTGTGTTTTGTACTTTTCACTATATCCTTCCTGTATCTGGATAGATGTATATTTAAATATTCCATTTTTGTGTTGTTATGTCTGTTACTTTAAAAAATTTTAATTTCCAATTTTTATTGCTGCCATATAGAAATTCAATTGATTTTTTATGTAGTCATCTTATATTCAGTGACCCTGCTAAACTAATTTATCATTTCTAGTTGTTTTTTTTCCTTTGAAAATTTTTGGCATTTCTACAAATATAATAATGTCATCTGTGAATACAGACAATTTTGTTCAGTCCTTCCCAATTTGTATGGCTTCTATTCTATTTCTTGCCCTATTTGAGTCTCCAGAATCTTTAGTACAGTGATTAATTGGAGTAGAGTTGCTATATTTATTATATATGTATATGTATATATTTACATATATATATTTATATATACGTATATATATATATCTATGGCATTCAGTTAAATTTAAATTTCAGATGAATAACAAATAATTTCTCTAGTGCAAGTATGTGCAAAATATTGTATTGGACACACTTATACTAAATATATAATTTCAGAAATACAAATTTAATGGAATGTCCTGTATTTTACATAGCAATTCTAAATAGGAGTGGTAATACTGGACATCCTTGCCTTGTGTACTATCTTATAGGAAACGCACTCAATCATTCATAATTAATTATTCTTGAATAATAGGCTTCTTATAGATACTCATTATTGGTTTAATTGAATTCCTTTTCTTATTTTGCTGATAGGTTTTCTTTTTTTTTCTTTTTTTTTTTTTTTTAAAGATTTTATTTATTTATTTGAGAGAGAGAATGAGATAGAGCGAGCATAAGAGGGGGGAGGGTCAGAGGGAGAAGCAGACTCCCTGCCGAGCAGGGAGCCCGATGCGGGACTCGATCCCGGGACTCCAGGATCATGACCTGAGCCGAAGGCAGTCGCTTAACCAACTGAGCCACCCAGGCGCCCCGATAGGTTTTCTTTTTTTAATCAGAAATGCTATTGAGTTTTCCCTAATACTTTTTCTTCATCTTTTGAGATGATCATATTGCATTTTTTCCTTCTCTTTTCTGTTTATATATGTATTATGTTGATTAATTTTTTGAATTTGGAAATAGCCTTGCATTCCTGAGATAAACCCAGGTTGGTCAGAATGCACAGAATTCAATTTCCCAACATTTTGATGAAGATTTTTGTGGCTAACTTCATGGAAGGTATTTTTGTTTCCTTCTCTTTGAATGGCTTTGGTTTTGACATCAGTGTGATATTGGCATCATAAAATGAACTGGAAAAGTGTTATCTATTCTTCTATTGTCTTGAGAACCCAACCAAAATTGATATGATTTCTTCCTTAAACACCTGGTATAATTTACCAGTGATGTCACCTGGCCCCGGAGTTTCTTCTCATGAAAGGATTTTAACTATGAATTCCATTTATTTAATAGATATGGGACACTTCAGGGCACCTATTTCTTTTTGGGTGAGCTTTGTCTTTTCTTTCAGGAAATTCTTCCATTTCAACCAAATTGTTGAACAACTTTAAACTTTGTTTATGAATATCAAGTTATTAGTACTTTTCCCTTGTTTTTTTTTTTTTTTTTTTAATGTGTGCAGGGTCTTTTGTGAAGTCCTTACTGCCTTTCTGATACGAGTAATCATGTCTTCTCTCTCTCTCTCTCTCTCATAAATTCTTGTCAAAGATTTATTGTTCTTTTCTAAAAATCAGAATCTTTCTTGGTCTAAGTTTCAGAGAAGATAAAACCCCAAAAAAAGCTTCTGTGCTGAGGCTTCATTGGGAGTACAACCTCAGGGGAACCCGGATGGCTCAATTGGTTAAGTGTCTGCCTTTGGCTCAGGTCATGATCCCAGGGTCCTGGGATTGAGGAGCCCTGTGTTAGGCTCCCTGCTCAGTGGGGAGTCTCCCTCTCCCTCTGCCCCTCCTCCACCCCACTCGTGCTCTCTCATGCACTCTCTCTCTCTCAAATAAATAAGTTAAGAATTTTTTTTTAAAGATTTTATTTATTTATTTGAGAGAGAGAGTGAGAGAGAGAAAGAGCACAAGAGGGGGGAGCGGGAGAGGGAGAAGCAGACTCCCTGCTGAGCAAGTAGCCCGATGCGGGACTTGATACCGGGACTCCAGGATCATGACCTGAGCCGAAGGCAGTCGCCTAACCAACTGAGCCACCCAGTAGCCCAATAAGTTAAGAATCTTAAAGAAAGAAAAAGGAGTACAACCTGAGACCAGTGTGAATGGAAGAGAGAAGGAAGTGAGACCAAGAAGTAGAGGAAAGACAAAGTGTCTGCAGCTTTATAAGAAAACCCAGTGGGTTTCTCAGACTCAGTAGGATGCCTTCTACACAGACCACATGGAACCACTGTGTCTCAGAGATGTCTTCTAAGAGTAGAAAAGTAGAATACTTTTCTATGCTTGCTCTTTTTCATCTCCTGTCTTGGATTAGTCAGAATTTGTCCCATAGGACCTTGATTCCCAGGCTTCTCCAGGGAGTGGAAGGCAGATGTTTGTGCCTTAACTGGGTCCAGCAGAATGTCTGCTATGACTCTTTTTCTTGAAGCCTTGTGAAAATTTCATGTAGGTGTTACTATTTTTTTCCCATTTAGTTTAGACACGTTACACAGCTAGAATTCATAGGAGCTTATATTTAAATCCAGGCACTGTGTCTTCAATTCTGGACCTGTATGCTATATCACCTGTTTTCAGTAAGATTCTGTGGAGGTAAGACAAAAATATCTTTACCCTGCTGGTGGTATTTAATATGAGTTGAGCCTCAGTTGGTTAGGCTAATGAGCAGACCCCAAAACACATCCCTACAAAACAAAACAAAATCCAGAGTTCTTCTGAATCATATTACCTTTCATGAGTATAGAACAAATGATGATCTGTCACTAGCTGAAGTTCATATGAAGATATTTTCATGATTGCTTTTTTCCCTTTTTTTATACTGTTGACATTTGAACAACACAGGTTTGAACAATGTGGGTCCACTTATAGGTAGATTTTTTTTTTTATAAATAAGTACAGTACCATGTATTTTCTCTTACTTATGATTTTCTTAATAACATTTTCATTTCTCTAGCTTATGTTACTGTGAAAATACTATATACAATAATACATGTAACATACAAAATATGTGTTAATATGCCATTTATGTTATTGGTATGGCTTCCAGTCAACAGTAGGCTACTAGTAGTTAAGTTTTAGAGGAGTCAAAATTATACCTGGATTTTTAACTGTTTGGGGGTTCACACCCTCAACTTTCATGTTATCTAAAGATCAGCTGTATAGTGTCTGAAAGTGTTGTCCAAATCTTAGCCAAGTCCCCCCAAAGTCAATCTTAGACTCTTCTATTCATCAAAATGTCTTCTTCTTCTTCATAAGAATCATCATTCTGTATTTTTTCTCACACTCTGCTGGCTACTTTGAGGACCGATTTGAAATGTAGATGTACACACCTTGTGAAATCCACATGGTGAAGAGAATATCCATAAAACATCCATACTGTATGTCCTTAAAAAATCTTTTATCTTCACATTAGTTGCAGTACAGAGTAGGTGGGGTTTTAATAGATACTTCAGCAAATTACAAATTGCAGCATGTCATGGATCTTCAAGGTGAATATTCAAAACTGTCAAAAGAGTGCTTTATTTCATCTTTAATAAGGTAGGCTGTTTATTCAAAAAACTCACAGGGACAGACTAAATCCTGTAACTTGAGATAATCTAGATACTAGATCTTTAGACTTGTTTTATGAGATAAATATAATTGGATCAATGACTTAAGGGTGATATCAGTTTATCTGCAAATTGGTTTTTTTGTTTGTTTGTTTAATTCATTTGTGTATACGCCTTTGTGTTTGGGGAATTCAAATTTCTTATCTTCAGTTACTGGAATGTGTTTTGCTGCCTTTGCCAAAAAGTATAACATTAATATTAAATTTGTCTTGCATAATTATAATGATGTAGGTAAGATTAGAGTTTAGATAATTTCTTGAAGATTTACCAAGATAAAGAAAATCAGAAATTTCTTTAGTTGGCTCTCCCTTTATCAAATTGGGACCTTTGGAGATTATTATTATTTAATGTTCCGATTAGTTCACTCTGTCAAAAATTTCTCTTTTAATTTTGAAAAAACATTTGTAAGTTTCATCTGTCATTTCCCTCAAACACTGAGTGCTGGCTTGAATGATTCATTCTCTTAGCACGGGGGAGGGGAGTTAGAAGCTCCATTAGTTCTAGGTTTGTTTAATAATAAAAATGAGGATTGTATAGCTACCTAAAGAATCATAAGATCTTCTTTTCTGTGCTGGTGGATTTATGAAAACAAATGATGCAATCAAACATCTCATTTTGGACACGATTTTTAAGAATATACCCGACAGTAACACTACAAGTCATACATTTGGACTTCTATGAATGTTTTTCATAGACTTTCCAGTAAAATTACAAAGTAGAAGAGGATTGAACTGTTCCCTGAATATTCATAATCAATTGCGGGTCTGTGGTCTCTGTTTCCCGTGTAGGGCAGGTGCTCGTGGGACCAGAGAGCACCCCGTACAGAGAGGCTCAGCACTGCTGGGATGAGCGTTTACTTACACAGGTGGGACTGGAGAAAACAAGTTCAGAGTTCTATTCTTTTTACTTCCTCCTAGTTATTTTTGAAGTTTCCCATTTCTGCTACCTGAAAATATGTTTGTGCACTTCCTGAACATAGCAAACATCAGACTGACTACATACAAGAGACTGGCCCAAAACCAAATGACAGGTTTGCCAGTGGATTAATTGATTCGAATACATATATTTAATACAAAGACTGCATTTTAATGACACGTTAAGTGCCTACTTTTATTCTCATGTAATTGGAAATGGAATTAAAACAAATTGCTACAAACAGGGATTGAAAGTGAAAATGTCAAGTCAGCATTGCCGTTTTTCCTGAGATACCACCGCCTACTTGTAAGTAGAATCATCTGTGGTGCAGGAGCTAAGGGAGGACGATGGAAGAGTGGAGAGGAATGCTTTCTGATAAATCAACTACAGACTCAACACGAATCATCAAATTTAATGTTTTAAAGATTCATGAAGAAATAAGTGATGCCAAATGCATTTTAAGAAAAATATCTGTTTAAATGATATTAATGGTAAGGCAGAATATAGCAAGGTGAACCACACTGATAATATTAAATTACCCCAAGAGGTTCCCTAGTCAGAATCCCTATGCGGAAATCTGCTTGCCAACTGTCGTTCCTTTTCCCATTGGTTTAGTTAAGGGTTGAAGTTCTTCTTGAAGTTTCTTTTTTAATCATCAGATCCCGACCTTACAGTTTTCGCTGACTACTTTCCTTCAGGCTGTCTTTGCTCCTGTCAATTTAGGATTTCCAGGGAATTATTCTTCTTTGAAATGCATATTCCAGGCTTGAAATGCCAGCATATGTACACTGTAGAGTAATTGTGGAGGCCAAATGTTTAATTACACATGACAGCTGGAGCTGTAGGAGTCCGAGGCTTTGCTTGAAAACAACGTATGCCCTGTGCAGCCTTAAGAGAAGGAACACAGTTTTACAGAGACATATATATCCACATGTTATCCACAAGATTTGCTTCTCAGTATTATCAGCTACAGCTTTAATAAAATTTCAGCCATTCACACTTGAATGTATTTAAATAAACAGTATAAAAGCATTTTTCCTCAAAACCTAACCATGCAAGTTTACCACAAACGCAGTTAAAAATTTCAGAAGGCCTTTTTCTCCCCTATGGAGTTTTTGAAGATAAACCCAGAAAATCTCCCTCGGGGTTAGAAAGCAAATGGTGGAAAGACAAACTATAATTTATAGGAGCACATTATTAGAGTTATTAAATGACCAAAAATAATAGGTATGATGGCAAAGGTTGAGGGCCATGATTTTCATTACGTTGCTATTACTAAAATGTGCTCATCTTTTCGGCCGTTGCAAATTAGTGTGTCTCTGACAATTTTATATCATCCCAAGAGAGGAAGGAATGCAAACATGGTCATAATGTTTAGGTAGGTTAAAAACACGGTTTCATGAAAAATTCTCTTAGATGCATAGATGTGGAAGGTTTGCCAATAGCTGTTTCTTCTCAAATATAACCCCCTGAGCATCATTAGATGATTGTGGAACATTACTTGAGAGTTTTGATAGTAAGAATAGTGCTGGCTCAGTTTCCAGCACTGTCTTACGGACTTTAGATGCTTCATTTAATTCTGATAACGAATCTCCCGACACTCTTGGACTCTGGTCCTCTTTATGTCCCCATTTCACAGATGAGGAAATGCAAGCCCAGATAGATTAAGAAACTTGCTGTGGTGATGTAAAAATACATGGCGGGGCTGGAATTCTGGAAGCCGAATTTCTCTGTATCTCTATATCTCTTTAGTATGTATCTCTGTCTCTGCCCATTTGTTTGTTAATGAAATGGAATATTTGCCAGATGTCTGTGTGTATGTGTGTGTGTGTGTGTGTGTG